>NC_041381.1:515349158-515358318 GCF_002162155.2 Triticum dicoccoides | reverse complement strand
CTCGTGCGCACACACGCACGTTGTATATCTAGGTCACTCCCTCAAGACTGTCTCACTCTTTCTTCCGCATGGCGGGCCACACTCGCTCAATCTCGCTCTCTTTATCTGAGTCTCGTTTAACCTCGTTTTCTTTCACACACAAATGATATATCTCCCTGTTTGGGCCTCGATCGACACACTATATACTCTCTCATGTAGATTGTCTATCTAGGTCAGTCCATCCAAGCTGTCGCCACTCTTTCGACCTCATGGTGGGCCACGCTCACTCACTCTCTCTCTCTCTCTCTCTCTCTCTCTGTGTGTGTGTGTGTGTGTGTCTCGATTGACCTCGCTCTTTCTCGGACAAAAATGATATATCACCATGTTTGAGCCCAATTCGACCTATTCACATTGTATAGTCTCTCACGCACATCGTCTATCTAGGTCACTCTCTCCAACACGTCTCACTCTTTCGATCGCATGGCGACCCTATGTGATCGGTTGACCTTGCTTCCTCCCATGCACAAAATATATCTACACTTCTGTGACTGGATCATCTCTCAAGCTCTATCTTACAGCCCTCACCCTTGCCAAAAGCTCGATCAGACAATATCTCTCCGGAGCATATATATTTGTTCAATGAATGTCAGACCACACTCACTTTGTCTCTCTATCTATATGTCTCTCTATTGACCTCGCTTTCTCACACCGTATCTTCCATGCGTTGAAGCTACTACCTCTCCATCCCTCGCAAAGCCGGAGCTATTTACATTGCGAGGGGCACTCCAACCTTGGATTAATTTGTGTAGGCATTTATTCTGGTCGGTTTAGATTATATTTTCGTAGCATTCGGCCCACAACTACTCCAAACACCGTTGCAACCCACGCAACTCCCCTAGTTGATTTCCCTCTGGCTCGGTCATCGCTCTCTCGCACGTCCTTTCTCTCCTTCAACGTCGCACCATGGTATTATTGAAAAAACTATGTTGTTCTCTTTAATTATTATAAATAAGCTACAAAACTACACACCGATAGTCCACTTGGAATGGAACAAATTTCGACCAACAAATTAAAGTGCTACAAACTACACACCGAGGGGCCCACATGTCATGAAACAAATTGGACCCATATACAAATTAAAAAATAAAGGACGAGGATCGAACATGCGACCGGGCCTTCAAGCTGCACGTCAATAGGCAACATACGTAGAATAGCAATGTTTGTTGTACCCCCTTTGTTCACATAATGTTTTTATATTACCGCAACCTAATTAATGGATAACATTTAATATTATTTTTAGTACTATTCGCCTTCACTTACTGGTGGGTTCCATGTGTGCTCTCTCTCTCTCTCTCCTCCCCTTCTGCATTTAGATGCATGGGCAAACAGGAAGAACTCGCGGGCGATGTTGCCGTTGACCATATCTGGACGCGTTAACAAGTCACGGCACCAGTTTCACGTACTAGCAGCACTAGTCAGTGTGTACATGCAATGCACGTTAATTTGGAAGTATATTAAGTGCATGCGGATATTAACTACTAGGATATTATTTGCGTGTTGTCATGTGATTAGCACTATTTTTCGCATGAAATTAACTGCATGCTAAACGTGTTGAGCGCTCGACATTGAAGCAGTCTAGGTCATTGGATAACAAGGAAAACATGTGGCTTGATGATGTTTTATATTTAATTTGATGCGGCTCTAGCAGAACATTCAATTGATCAAACCATACATTTTGCTCAGTCTGACTCCGACTTTAAATTATACGATGATCGATATAAAATAAACGGAAATGATAAGCGTTCGGATTTTAAGCATGGCAATCCGAATGTTTTTCATGGCACATTTAGATTACGCGGTGGCGGCGCGGGCGTCTCGCGGTGGGAAGTGGCTCCTCTGCCGTGCTCTCTGTGTCGTCGGGCCACTGACCGACGGTGACGGCGGCGTCTTGCGCCGTTGTTGGCGTACTCCTGGACGTTGGCCTAGCTTCAAGGAAGGCCAAAATGTTTTGGACTTCGGAGCGAGTCAACTAGCGGGAGGAGGCGACTGGCGTTGGTGCAAGGAAGCGGTCGATGGCGGCCATCCATGCCGCTGAGGGGGGCACTGGCACCCGCGTGGGGACAGGCGCTGTCAACGGCGCGGCGGAGACATTCGTGTGCACGGGCACTGGCACAGGCGCGCACGTCAGTGCACATGCAGGCGCATGCGCTGGCAGGTGCACGGGCACCGGCACGGGCGTGCGCGTCAGTGCATGTGCAGGCGCATGCGCTGGCAGGTGCACGGGCGCGTGAAAGGCAGTGGGGACCTCATGGAACCCCGTGCCATCAAGCTCGGTGACAATGTGCGGCTCCCAGCCCATCAATGCCACGGGGATGGGCGCTGGCATCGTCGGGGCGACGGGAGCCGGAACGCGAGAGGGGACAGGCGCGGCATCTTCCCGCAAGGCCAGTTCAAGCTCGTCCCAAAGCGCCTTATGTTCTTGAGAGTCCGGCTGGGTGTCTTCCTCATGAAACTGGAACACTAAGGGCAGACCATCATGATGCAGCATGGCGTACGTTTAGGTCAGGCTAGTTGGAGGTAGACGACAGGAGAATCGGAGAGGAAGAGAGAGGATTGTAGCGATACCAGGTAGTGCGGGGTTGATTTTAAACTGCGGCGCCGACGACATTAAAAGTGGGAGCAGTTGGGACGATGGTGGGCGGCAGAGCCTGGTCAAAGGGTTCGCCTCCCGGTGAGTCTGCACAGCGGTCTGCTCGCACGCCTCCCTAATAGCCGGCGCAGCGGTCTGCTCGCACACCTCCCGTCGACTCACACGCTTGCTGGGACGGCACCTATCGATGAGAAGCGGGGACTCGTGGCGGCACGTAAATGCCCACGGTTTCAATAGTGAAAGCATTCGCCTTAATGTGACAAGTCTTTGTTCCAAAATACCTTGGCTCTTCATTTGTGCAACTTGTCATAAGCAGCTTGTCTCGAATTGAAGAAAAAACTTACGAAGTAATATTTGTTCCATATCACGTGACCATGCTCAGTTTCAAGAATTTATGCTCACTTTTGGAGTTTTTGAAATTTAAGATCCAGGATTCGAAACAATATCATAACCTGCATCATGGAATAAATTTTCAAGCCGTACATATGTCATGTTGTATTTCTTAAGAAAGGATTTGGTCAAACATTTTGCTTAGATAGACTTCACACAAGTTATATATGCATAGTAAAAGCATAATCCCTCCGTACCAGTGCATTGCCTGATATATTAACTCAAGTACTAGGCATGAACAAATGGGCTCAATTCTGTGCTCATCCTGGTGTAGTAGTAGTAGTAGTAGTAGTACTGGGCAATGCAGTTAACAGGTGACCTTGACGAGTGGCGACCAAGGGAATTGAACCGTGCTTGGCATGGTAGGTAACGTTGTCTAGTTATTAAAGCATCCCTCCATTGTTCATGGTAGTCATTATGGACCAGGGACATGAAGGGAATTTCCTAGGGCTGGAATTCTGGCCGCCAGATATTTCGACTTGAAACACTGAGGCTCGATTGGTTGGGGTTGCCTAATGTGCGTACCACGCACGCCACCGAAGGACACGAGCCCGGTTTTTTTAGGATCAACACGACCCAAGGTCTGGCTGGTACGCCGTTAATACGAAAGGAATCTTTTAAATTGCCGAACGAATCTATGTGTATTACAATACCCGTATTTTCCTTGCAAATACTAATCTCAACGTGGTAATTGATTCATGACGAGTTGTTGAATTAGAGTGAGTTTGTGATATAGTGATCTCAACGTGAATTTCACATTTCATGGTATCCCTAGTAAGTTTTCCAATGCAAATTCAAATTTAAAAGATGAACAATATGGAGGTGAGAAAACTTTGTATGTATCAAGCATATGACCACACACACACACACACACACAGAGGCACACATGCACGAACACAACAACAATCCAATAAGTATAGTGCATCTATTTTTCCAAACCATGCATGTATGACACGAATTCAAAAAATTCCTTCTATTCCTAAATATTAGTCTTTTAAAGAGTTCAACAAGTGACTACATACGGAGCAAAATGAGTGAATCGAGATTCTAAAATATGTCTATATACATCCGTATGTGCCAGTCCATTTGAAGCCTCTAAAAAGACTAATATTTAGGAACGAAGGGCGTAAAATGTAATACATCCATGGTCCTCAGTTCAATATTTAAAATGAACATGAAACTGAAACATGAATATTAAGTGTAGTACTACAGTACATGCAAATGTTGTGTTTAGGCGGAGCTATGATTGTCGGGGGTCAACCCCTCGTCTTGAGATAAAATCGTGGAGCTCTGTTTAGGGTTGTTTAGATTATATTTTTCCCCACCCTCCCAACCACCGATTGGTTGTGCACCCCCACCCCTCCTCCCCGGGAGAATATCATGTGCCCCCATACCTTAGATGCTATATGCTGATACGAGTTGCTTGGAGCTTGTAGATCTGAGATATAGCAGCTCACATGATGTGTCTTAATTTGTTTGTAGGAAACCTTGATGAGTTTGAGAATTGCACACAATTTCTACAAAAACTACTTAGATGCCCTTTGATCCCATATCCAACGACCTTGAAGCTCGTATCATCGTAGCATCTAAGATGAAGGAGGACATCATATTCTCCTGTATGTAAGAATATCATGTGCTACCACACCTTAGATGCTTTGGTGATACAAGCTCTTCGGAGGCGTTGGATTTGTGACCCAACACCTCCTCGGTGGTTTGAATGGTTTTTTGCAGAAAAGCCCCAAAAGAGTTTGACCACTGCTTACAAGCACAAAGACTGCTCAGATGCCATTGGATCTCAGATCAAACGACCTCCAAGCTCGTATCACCATAGCATCCAAGCTGCGATAGCACCTTATGTTTTCTCGCACGGGAGTGTATGAGGTGCTCCCACACCGTAGATTCTATGGTGATACGAGTTCACTGAGATCTAACATCCCACAGTAGGAGGTTTGAATGTCTTTGCAATATACAGTTGATAGAGTTTGGGAAATTCGCAGAACATACAAGTACTACGCATGTGCCATCTGATCACTGATCATACGACCTAGATGCTCATATCACCGTAGCGGGTAATTAAGCTATGAGGAGCACCTAATATAAGCACCGGGGAGCCGTTGGATCGAAGATGCAGCGGCACACACGAGGCCTGAATGTTTTATTTGCAAAAAAACCTTTGGAGAGTTTGGAAATTGCGCATAATTACAAAGACTACTCCCAAGCCATTGGATCTCACTTTCGACGGTGTAAAAACTCGTATCACCATAGTATCTAAGCTGCGGGGTGGATGTGATATTCTATGCCGCTGTCATTTTTGTTCGTAAACTTGCAAAATACGTGTAACTCGTGCCGCTACTTGTCTAACCGCGCAAAGTGTTTGTTCAAAAAAACCATCCTACACTGAAATATTGAAACAACACACAGGGGTCCCACTTGTCATTAATCAAATTTGGACGTAAAACTAACAATCCGAAAGACGAGATTCGAACTGGCAACCTGGACTACAAAGCGTAAGTTGATAGCCTGAAAAAATGAACGGTTGTGGGCTTTGTCCCATAATTTGATTTTATATAGTACTTGCGTTGAGTAGAGTAGAGGGAGTGCCTCATCAACACGTGCATGACCGTTGTCTCACTTACTGGTGGGTCCCAGGTCTGCGATCTCAATCTCTCTTCTCTCCGTCGTCTAACCTTTGCACGGGCACACACGAAGAGCGGAGCTAGCTTGCCATGGTGTTATTACAACTAACAAAAGCTTGGAAAATAGAAGAATTGCCTAGAACAAGAGACGTTGTTGCTGGTCGAGACGGAGCTAACCACATCTATCCTCCGTGCCATGTTTGCATGATGAAGCTGTGTGGCTAGTGGGGTGTTTTCGATCGACTAGCTGGGTCCCGAGGTCGAACCATAGGTACTACGTCTGATACAGTATATTTTCACGCACATTTTTCCTGCGTGCCGAGACGTGGCACACCCTACCGCGCGGTTTCGGGGTCCTCCCGGGTGGTGCACGCATATATTCTTCCTAACGTGGGACGCCCTACCGCGTGTTTTCTGTGTCCTCCTTGGTCGTAGCGCCGAAGCAAGTAAATGAGTTGTCAAATCACGAAATACCACCTTTCCCGCCAAGTACATCAGTGAAGCACGGTGGCTAGCTAGTTGGGCTAGTTGGACCGATTAGCTAGGCCGCCGCCACATTTGTTTGTTCACCCCTTTTTTTATCTACTCACCGGCAGGTAAATTTAATTATCCACCGCAGTGTTGATATGGTGTTTGGGTGCGGCAGGATTTTTAATTTTTTGATTGACGGGAGCAGGCGCGGCAAGATTTTTAATTTTTTGATTGACGGGAGCAGGCGCGGCAACAATTAGTCACGATGACTCCGCCTGTAAAAACCCACTGCTCCCTTATGTGAGAAGTCGTCGACTGGTGTTTTACCGTGGTGAAAACCAAAAGATTCCCCGCTCCTCAGCTGGCTCCCTCCGCCTTCCTGTAGATTGCATTGCCTTTCAGCCGTTTCGCCCCCTTTGCTTCCTCTCCCCATTACTTCTACCTGGTGCCATGGCGGTGCAGCAGATCATGGATTCCGAGTTGAGGTGCCTGACACAGGAGCTCCATGCCAAGGATGCGGAGCTCAGGGCCAAGGACATGGAGCTCCGTGAGCTCAAGGAGGAGAGGAGTGCCATGCTCCTCCGTTATGTGCGGGAGTTCACGGAGCTTCAAAAGCGGCAGGCGTCCACCACAAAGATGCTCGAGGCGTCGGCGGCGTTCCTGCAGAAAGCAGGAGGTACGATAGGCCGTCAGGGGAGCCGGCTGGAGCGCGAGCGGGCCGATTGTGATGAGGTCCAGGATCGCCTCAGCCACTTGGTGAACCAAGTTGCCACGCACGTGTTGCGGCTGCGCGATGCCTACCATCGTGCCAGCGCGACGATGCCGGCCATCAGGCTAAACCCGTTCGACCACCCAGTCGACTTCAACCAGTTGCGGCTTCCTCACCTAGTCTCCTTCTTCACCTATATCTCCGAGGAGCTGAGCTGTCTCCGCGCGATGGTGGGTGCTGAGCTGGACAAGAAGGGGTTGCAGGCTGCCGTCGCCGTTGCCGGGCGAATCCTTTCAGGGCTCCGTCACCGGAATCCATTCGTTCCATTGGACGCCATCTTTGACGAGCTGGCTCCCGTCGACCGGGAGCGGGCTCTGCGGGCGGTTGCACCCTGCATCACCAACGTCATGCGCCTCGAGAAGCAGAGGGACTTCGGTGGTGTTTAGGCTCCCTCTGCATGGGCATGTCCATGTCTCGGCGCAACATGACCGTTGGATCAAACTCAGATGGTGCAGATCAGTCACTATAGCACAAAGCATGTGGGTGTGTTTGGTTGCATTCTCATCTCAATATAGTTGTTTCCTCTTCGTGTATTTTTGTCAACCTACTAGTGTGGACTCATGCACCCTTCATGCACTCTGTCAAACACCCAAAAGTGGGTCGAGAAGGGAACTTTTGCTCCCATCCCGTGCACCCTTCATACACCCTGTCTAACACTGTTCGTGCTTCATATGGTTCATGTTTCGTGGAGTACTGTAGCTCCGTACTCTCCGTGCACTGTGGACCTAGTTCTGTTAACATTGATCTCACCGTTCATTCTCGACTGGATAGTCGAAAAAGAGGTACTATGTTACATATAGGAGTAGTTGACATGCGCACAACATCATTTGTTATCATCATATCTTACTACACTAGCAACAAGATTGTGTAGTACTGATGTATGAACCACTTCACATGCCTAGTAGTAGGAGCACTGTGTATGTTCAAGTGGCTGCCGTGTTTCGCACTCCTCCATCGTAAGAGTGGAAACGCTTGCTGTAATCATTTTTTTCTTTAGAATGAAAAACAGTGGACACGCTCTACTGTGTGGATCCTCCTCCAGCCATGCACTAAATTAATCACTTTCGCCGACGTGTGGGACAGCCAGCACCTGGGTCCACCAGCCATGCACTAAATTACTCCGTAGTAGAGTGACGGTAGACTACCCCGATCGAACCGCCGCATTAATGCCCAATGAGCCGTCAAATCACATGTAATGCCCCGGATTCGATGTGCTAGGTGTCTGTCAGTTATTCGCCGTCGTTGCCATGTCATTTGCTTCCGTGTTGCATTTTGCCATGTCATCATCTGGATTTCATCTGCATGTTTTTCAAAACTTGCATTCGTTTGGGTTTCCCCGGTTCTCTCCGTTGTCCGTTCTGAGGCCGACCACACTCGCACGCGCCCGCGGCACCTCCGAAATATTATTTTATAAGTGGCATAAAAATGTTCTCGGAATGGGTTGAAACTTGTCGTGCGGTCTTATTATAGTGTAGGCAGAGCGCCTGTCAAGTTTCGTCGCATTCGGAGCTCGTTTGATAGCCCAACCGTTATTCATATAGCCGCAATATAGCCGGTCTAACGTCGGACGTTTTCGGTCTCCGAAAACTGTTGTCGGTCTGCCATCCTCCCTCTCTTCTCAGCCCACAACCATCTACACAACCCACATGCAGCCCACCTAGACCTACCTAACCCACCCTCGCGATCGGATCCGTCGGATCGCGATCGAAGGGCCCGAACACCCCCAAAACCCAAACCTTCCCTATATATACACCCCACCTCTCCATTTTTGGTCTTCTACCTACCCCACCTCAATTCCCGCAGCCAGCCGCCTCTTCCAGCCTTGTTTTCCGTGCCATCTACCTCCCCTCCGCCACTTGGCGCCCCTGGGCTGCCCCGCCACCACCAGAAACCACCTGCGCCGCCGCCTATGGCCTCTCCGGCGCTGCCACGTGCCTCTCGTCTCCCACCACTTCCTTCCACCTCCCCGTGGCCCACCCGGCCTGCAACAGGCCCGCACCGGGCTAGATCTAGGCCCGGAGGGAGCCAGCGCACCGCCGCCCTCCCGAGCGCCTCCCGTGTCCCGTAGCAAACCGTGCCGCCGCCCTCCCGAGCGGTTCCCGCAGGAGCTCCGTCGCCGGGTCGCCTCCCCGCCGCCTAGAGCCTCCCTCCTCGGCCCCGCCGCCGAAGAGATCTCCGCCCAGGTCGCCGCCTCCGCCGTCTCCCGTCCTTCTATCCTCCTTCCTCACTGCCTCTCTCTCTCCCGCAGGTTGCCGCCGCCGCCGG
>NC_041381.1:515345935-515348814 GCF_002162155.2 Triticum dicoccoides | reverse complement strand
CTCGCTCGCCGGACCTGCCCCGGCCCCCTCCCGGCCTCCCTGCGCTCCGGCGCCGCGGTGTCCTCTAACATGGCCGCCTCCTCCCTGTTCGAGCGGGAGGAGGACGAGCGCCCGCTCGGACCGGCCCCGTTCGCTCCTGGGCCCCGCAGCCCAACCGTCGGCCCAGCCCAGCTCCTTCCACCAGCCTGCACGACCTTTTCATCTACTAGGCTCGGCCCAATGGGTGAGCAACCCCGCAAACCCTCGCCCCGTGCGATATTTACAAATTTTGCGCTCACCCGTTTTTTTTCTTCAGAAAACGACTAAATCCCGAAAATCATCATGTCAAGTGTGCTTGTTTGACCAGTGATATCTCCATGACCGTAGCTTCGTTTTGCGTGCATAATATGTCAAAATGTTCACCGTGAGATGCTCTTCATTTCACTCCGTTGCACCATGTTCATTTGAGCTCATATGGATGGCCGAATCATCATTGCAGAAGTGCTATATGATGTTAATCTGCTGAAACTGTTATAACTTGGTGGTTTGTCATTTTTGTTGCATTTTATGTGTGCATCCTATGAGCATGAGCTCTACATATTTTTTGAACTACATAATGCCATATTTACAGTGGTGCCATGCATGTATTTTTGTGAGTCTTGTACTGAGTGCATCAAGTTTGTTAAGTAGGGTACTTGGTGTTGCTGTTTTGCTAGGCTGAATCTGTTATTTTGTGATGCTATGTAAACATGCTACTACAAGTCTTTCTATGCATAATCTGGAGATGTTCACTAAGTATGTTTTGTTATACATGTTATGCTCTATCCATCCATGCCCCTGGTTGCATTTTTTAGCCTGCTGTACCTTGTTGTATTCTTGCTCCAAAGTTGCTAAATAATGTTGCTGTCAGCCTCTTAAGATTAAGTTCAGATTTGCCATGTGATTTGCTAGTGATCCATGTATCCTATGAACTTGCTCTTGCCATTCTTAGCTTCATAAATGTGTGTTCTTACTGTTTGTTGCCTTTCCATGCCATGAAATGCTCTTTGGTGAGTGGTACAAGCTCACCAACATGCCTACTTACTGATGTTTCTGCCATGTATGAATCTGTCATATAATTTGCCATGTTTACATGGGTGCCATCATATCTTCTGATCCTCTTTGGCTCTTGGTTAGTAAAGGACTTTTGTTCTATGCATTTAGGAGTATCATTCCATGATTTTGTTTGCCATGTTAATTTCCTGTAACATGTTGTTTGATAGCTCTAAACATTGCAACCTGGTGTTATTTCTGCAAAGTCTGAAACTGTTATTATTTGCAATCTTGCCATTTGTGTTTGAGCATGTTTTAGTGATTTCTGGAGATAGCTCAGTGTAAATATTTTGTTAAGCTTCATTTTTAGATCATGTACATGCCTTTTGTTTTCCTTTTGTGATGTCGTACAATGTTGTTTTGATGCTTGCAAGATGCCTAGTTGCTGTTTTGGATAGATTGTTATTATAGCTTGTTTCTTGTGTGTGTGTGTTGAACCGTTGCTCCGTTTTGAGTGTGCTTTTATATGAAACTTGCTTGATTTTGCATGAAGTTTCATGTTATCATATTGCATCCTTGTTTTGAGGTGTTTGCTTGATGTTTGTATGCATTTTGCATCAATGCCATGTTAACTTGTTTTGCTCATATCTTCTAGGCCGTAGCTCTGAATTAAATGAACTTTATATGTAACTTGACTAGAATCTCGTGTAGATCAACTTGGTGCATCTTAACTTGCTATTTAACAACTTGAACATAAGGTTTATTCAGATCTGGACCAATTTCGAAATTTGCATATGAGGAATTACCGGAATTGTTCTATGTTGTTCCCGGCCTCATTTAAACTTGCCTTGATGTGTTGCTCTTGTTTGCATCATCTCTTGCCATGAGTAGCTTCATGTAGCCTTTGTCATGCATCATGCTTGGTTGTGCATCATGTCATGTATATGTGTGGTGTGTTTACCATGTTGTGTGCTTCTCTCGATAGTTCCTGTTTTGTTGCGATCGTGAGGATTCGTTCGTCTACGCTTGGTTCGTCTTCGTGGCTTCATCTTCTTCATGGACTCGTTCTTCTTTCTAGCGGGATTTCAGGCAAGATGACCGCTACCCTGAATCTCACTACTATCATTGCTATGCTAGTTGCTTCGTTCTATCGCTATGCTGCGCTACCTATAACATGTTTATCAAGCTTTCCAAATTGCCATGTCAGCCCCTAACCTTTTTCACCCTTCCTAGCAAACCGTTGCTTGGCTATGTTACCGCTTTTGCTCAGCCCCCTCTTATAGAGTTGTTAGTTGCAGGTGAAGTGTCCAATTTATGCATCTATATACTTGGTAAAGGGTGGAAGACTCGGCCTTATGCCTGGTGTTTTGTTCCACTCTTGCCTCCCTAGTTTCCGTCATACCGGTGTTATGTTCCCGGATTTTGCGTTCCTTACGCGGTTGGGTGATTTATGGGACCCCCTTGACAGTTCGCTTTGAATAAAACTCCTCCATCAAAGCCCAACCTTGGTTTTACCATTTGCCTCACCTAGCCCTTTTTCCCTTGGGTTTCCGGAGCCCAAGGGTCATCTTTATTTTAGCCCCCCCGGGACAATGCTTGTCTAAGTGTTGGTCCAAACCGAGCAATGTCCGCTGCCCCCTTGGCAACCAGGGTCTATACCAACCCGTCGTCTGGCTCATCCGGTGTGCCCTGAGAACGAGATATGTGCAGCTCCTATCGGGATATGTCGGCACATCTGGGCGGCTTTGATGGTCTTGTTTTATCATTGTCGAAATGTCTTGTAAACCGGGATTCCGAGTCTGATCCGGTCTTCCTGGGAGAAGGTATATCCTTTGTTGATCGCAAGAGCTTATCATGGCCTAAGTTGG
>NC_041381.1:515292640-515345731 GCF_002162155.2 Triticum dicoccoides | reverse complement strand
CGCAGGGTATAAACTTTCGAAAGCCGTGCCCGTGGTTATGGCAGATGGGAATTTTTTAATGTCCGGTTGTAGATAAATTGACACCAGATACGAATTAAAACGCATCAACCATGTGTGTAGCCGTGATGGTCTCTTTTCGGCGGAGTCCGGTAAGTGAACACGGTTTTGGGTTATGTTTGACGTAAGTAGGAGTTCAGGATCACTTCTTGATCATTGCTAGCTTCACGACCATTCCGTCTGCTCTCTTCTCGCTCTTATTTGCGTATGTTAGCCACCATATATGCTTAGTCGCTGCTGCAACCTCACCACTTTACCCCTTCCTTACCCTTTAAGCTTTGATAGTCTTGACACCCATGGTAATGGAATGCTGAGTCCTCGTGGCTCACAGATTATTACAACAACAGTTGAAGGTACAGGTTATGCGATGATCATGACTCGAGAGCGATGTTTGCTTGTCTTGAGTTCTTCTTCTGCTTCTTCTTCGATCAGGGGATAGGTTCCAGGTCGGCAGCCTGGGATAGCAGGGTGGATGTCATTTGAGTTTCTGTTAGTGTTCCATCCATAGTTGGATGGTGCTCTTATGTATGATGATGTTGTATTGGTGTGGCATTGTATGCTTTTCTATGTATCCCCATCTATTATGTAATGTTGATGTAATGATATCCACCTTGCAAAAGCGTTCCAATATGTCGTTCTATCGTTAGTGGGACCTTCGAGTCTCTTTAGGATAGTATCGCATATTGGGCGTGACAAGTTGGTATCAGAGCCTCGACCGACCCTAGGAGCCCCCTTGATTGATTGTGTAGTTTGGCAGTTGTTGAGTCTAGAAGAAAACTGTTTTCGGAGTCTAGTTATATCGGAGAGTAGGAATTCTTTTACTCGTCAGCCCCTTCATCGCTCTGGTCAGCAATCTTGACGTAGGTGTTTTGAATTACTTCTCTTCCCCTTCAAATTTTTCTTTAGGATCATGCAGTTGGTTTTCCAGTAGTTGGTTCCTCAGCTCTTTTATCCGGTGCATTTCTCGTCAAGTTGACTCGAGCCTCTTCATCTTTGAGTTCAATCCTTAGTTGTTTTCTTTTCCCACCCGCCCACCCTTCCTCTTCTCGGAATCGGAGTTCGTAATCGAGTGTCCATCCTACTCGTGCGAAGTTTTTCTCTCTCTCCTCAGTGATTTCAACCAGTGTTGTCTCTTCAAGATATTCGTCGGTTTTCCCTTCCAAGTTACCATTGTTTTCCCGCCATCCCACCCTCTTTTTCTCGGAGCCTGAGTCTGTTTCGAGCATCAATTCCATTCGTGTGGAGTCTCTTCAGTCTTCCCTCAATCATTTCAACCGGTGAACTCTCATCTTGGTGGACATTCTTCAGCTCTTTTTCTTCTCCGGTGGACTCAATTCAAGTTTTTTTTCGGGTTGATCACATTCTTTTCTAGGATCAAGTGTTTCCCCTGCTCGTTCGCCTCTCGACATTTAATCATTCCGGAGTTCAGAAGACATCTTAGGAGATTCGTCAGTGTTCCGATTAATTCGAGGTTGTCACCTCATTCAAATATTTCAATTGTTCTGGTGCATCATATATATTTTCAACAATCCTTTTCAACGGTGTTTTTCATTTATTGGGCCCTAACCCACAGGTTTTTCCCACGATCTTACCTGACTCTTCTATTTATTCCGGAGCTATTCTCAAATTGTTTTCAAAGTGTGACGTAAGAATGGATTCCATCAGTCACATGCCGTCTCCAAGATCGCTTTCAAATGCTTTTCATCTTTGGTTCAACCCTTCCTCTTTTTCATTCTACCGGAGTATCTCAGTAATTTTGGTGGTGTTTCTCGTCGTCTTTTCAAGACCGAAGAATAGTTTGTCCTCTAAATCTTGTCCGTTCTCCTGGAGATTCGTGGTGCTAGTTTCCTGTTATCCTCCAAATTATTCCAATCGTCAGATATTCTTTTCTTACCCATCTGGAGTATGTCAACAGTTGTTTTTCCATTTCTTCTCACTGGAGGCCATCATTCCAGAAGAATTCTTCGTCCTCACATTTCAGCTACCGTTATCCAATTATCCTGGTGCTTCGCTCAAGTGTTCTTTAATCATCTCATGATCTCTTTGTTCTTTTGCATCTAAATCCCCTCTAGCATATTTGTTCTTCTAATTCTTCCCGGTGATTCATTCTCTTTCATCAGTCATTTTTGAATTCTTACGGTGGTTCATTCAAGATTCTTTTTCTTTGATTACCATATTAATTCATTCGTTCTTTCAATCCTACCGGTGGTCCATGAAGACCTTCTCAAGTCTGCGATATGTCACTTCTTAATCCTTTTCAAGAGGAATAATTAGTATGAAAAATCCATTGCTTGTCATCAATTTAATTTGATGAAGGATAAGCATACAATAAATCTTATTATTATTCCATCAAAGTGATCAATCCTTCCCTTCAGAGTTTGTTCTTGCGGAATAAATCTTATTCTTATTCTCGTTTTTTCATCTTTTCTTTTTCGGAGTTCAAATTCTCTCGGCCATCTCATCGGAAACCCCCATCTAAATCACCGCAAGGCTCATCTTATTCTTTCTTCCTCCATTCTATCTCATCATACTTTTGTCACCGGAGATCTTCATGGTGGTTCTTCATGATTTAATTCATTCTTCAAGCGTTCATCAAGATTCTTGTAGGCGAAGCTCAAGTATCCTTTTCTTGTCGCGTCTCGAAGTGCAATTAATTCTTCATTTTCTTCTGAAGTGGAGTTTTGCATTTCTTCGTTCTTCGCAGATATTCAAATCCATTCAATCCTTCTTTCTAAGTTATTTTCATTCCATTCTTTCAATTCTTCCGGAGGCTTTGCGTTGGTCATCTCGTCAAGTGTCCGTTCTTTTGATTCTCATCAAGTGTCGTTCCATCTTGTGTAGTTCTTGTTCTATTCTTTCCATGTTCTATCAGAGTTCTGCCTAAATCCTTTTCAGTCTTATTCGTTTTTTATTTCATTCTAACTGGAGTGGTTTCATAGTCTATGTGATTCCGTGAGCTTTCGATTCTCGCCATTCTCGTCGTTCCTCTCTTCTTCTCGAGTGCTCTCGATTGTTTGCTTCTTCTCTTGAGTTCTTGTTAAACCTCATCCCTTTTCCCTTCCGTCTCGTTCCTAAGATCTCGAGACGAGATCTCTTGTTAGTGGAGGAGTGTTGTAACGCCCCGGATTCGATGCGCCAGGTGTCTGTCAGTTATTCGCCGTCGTTGCCATGTCATTTGCATGCGTGTTGAATTTTGCCATGTCATCATCTGGATTTCATCTGCATGTTTTTCAAAACTTGCATCCGTTTGGGTTTCCCCGTTCTCTCCGTTGTACGTTCTGAGCCCGACCGCATGCACGCGCCCGCGGCACCTCCGAAATATTATTTTATAAGTGGCATAAAAATGTTCTTGGAATGGGTTGAAACTTGTCGTGCGGTCTTATTATAGTGTAGACAAAGCGCCTGTCAACTTTCGTCGCATTCGGAGCTCGTTTGATAGCCCAACCGTTATTCATATAGCCGCAATATAGCCGGTCTACTGTCGATGTTTTTGGTCTCCGAAAACTGTTGTCGGGCTGCCATCCTCCCTCTCTTCTCAGCCCACAACCATCTACACAACCCACATGCGGCCCACCTAGACTTGCCTAACCCCCCCCTCGCGATCGGATCCGTTGGATCGCGATCGAAGGGCCCGAAAACACCCAAAACGCTAACCTTCCCTATATATACACCCCACCTCTCCATTTTTGGTCTTCTACCTACCCCTCCTCAATTCCTGTAGCCAGTCGCCGCTTACAGCCTTGTTTTCCGCGCCGGTCACCTCCCCTCCGACACTTGGCACCCTTGAGCTGCCCCGCCGCCACCAGAAACCACCTGCGCCGCCGGATGTGGCCTCTCCGTCACTGCCACGTGCCCCGCCATCTCCCACAACTTCCTCCCACCTACCCGCGGCCCTCCTGGCCCGCAACAGGCCCGCCCCGGGCCAGATTTGGGCCCGGAGGGAGCCCGCGCGCCGCCGCCCTCCCGAGCGCCTCCCGCGTCCCGCAGCAAACCGCGCCGCCGCCCTCCCGAGCGGTTCCCGTAGGAGCTCTGTTGCCGGGTCACCTCCCCCCCGCCGGGTCGCCTCCCCCCGCCTAGCGCCTCCCTCCTCGGCCCACCACCGATGAGATCTCCGCCAAGGTCGCCGCCTCCACCGTCTCCCGTCCTCCTCTCCTCCTTCCTCACTGCCTCTCTCTCTCTCCCGCAGGTTGCCGCCGCCGCCGGAGCTCCGAGGCAGCGCCGTCGACCCCTCCGTTGGCCGGATCCCCCCCCACGACCGGATCGGTCCGTTCCGCCGCTCGCCGGACCTATCCTGGCCCCCTCCCGGCCTCCCTGCGCTCCGGCACTGCCGCATCCTCTGCCATGGCCGCCTCCTCCCTGTTCGAGCGGGAGGAGGACGAGCTCCCACTCGGACCGGCCCAGTTCGCGCCTGGGCCCCGCAGCCCAGTCGTCGGCCCAGCCCATCTCCTTCCACCGGCCTGCATGACCTTTTCGTCTACTGGGCTCGACCCAATGGGTGAGCAACCCCGCAAACCCTCGCCCCATGCGATATTTAGAAATTTTGCGATCACCCGTTTTTTTTCAGAAAATGACTGTCCCAAAAATCATCATGTCAAGTGTGCATGTTTGACCTGTGATATCCCCATGACCGTAGCTTCATTTTGCGTGCATAATATATAAAAATGTTAGCTGTGAGATGCTCTTCATTTCATTCCATTGAACCATGTTCATTTGAGCTCATCTAGATGCCCGAATCATCGTTGCAAGAGTGCTATATGATGTTAATCTGCTGAAACTGTTATAACTTGGTGATTTGTCATTTTTGTTGCATTTGATGTGTGCATCATATGAGCATGAGCTCTACATGTGTTTTGAACTACATCATGCCATCTTTACAGTGGTGCCATCCATGTATTTTTGTGAGTCTTGTACTTGGTGCATCAAGCTTGTTCAGTAGGGTACTTGCTATTGCTGTTTTGCTAGGCTGAACCCGTTCTTTTGTGATGCTATGTAAACCTTTTGCTACAAGTCTTTCTATGCATAATCTGGAGATGTTCACTAAGGATGTTTTGTTATACATGTTATGCTCTATCCATCCATGCCCCTGGTTGCATTTTTTAGCCTGTTGTACCTTGTTGTATTCTTGCTCCAATGTTGCTAAATAATGTTGCTGTCAGCCTGTTAAGATTAAGTTCAAATTTTCCATGTGATTTGCTAGTGATCCATGTACCCTATGAACTTTCTCTTTCCATGCTTGGCTTCTTAAATGTGTGTTCTTACTGTTTGTTGCCTTTCCATACCATGAAATGCTCTGTGGTGAGTGGTACAAGCTCACCAACATGCTTACTTATTGCTGTTTCTGCCATGTATGAATCTGTCATATAACTTGCCATGTTTACATGGGTGCCATCATATCTTCTGATACTTTTTGGCTCTTGGTCAATAAAGGACTTTTGTTCTATGCATTTAGTAGTATCATGCCATGCTTTTGTTTGCCATGTTAAGTTCTTGTAACATGTTGTTTGATAGTTATAAACATTGCAACCTGATGTTATTTCTGCAAAGTCTGAAACTGTTATTATTTGCAATCTTGCCATGTGTGTTTGAGCATGTTCTAGTGATTTCTGGAGATAGCTCAGTGTTCATGTTTTGTTAAGCTTCATTTGTAGATCATTTCCATGCCTTTTGTTTTCCTGTTGAGATGCTGCAACATATTTGTTTGATGCTTGCAAGATGCCTAGTTGCTGTTTTGGACAGATTGTTATTATAACTTGTTTCATGTGTGTGTGTTGAACCGTTGCTCCGTTTTGAGTGTGCTTTATATGAAACTTGCTTGATTTTGCATGAAGTTTCGTATTATCATATTGCATCCTTGTTTTGAAGTGTTTGCTTGATGTTTGTATGCATTTTGCATCAATGCCATGTTAACTTGTTTTGCTCATATCTTCTAGGCCGTAGCTGCGAATTAAATGAACTTTATATGTAACTTGACTAGAATCTCGTGTAGATCATCTTGGTGCATCTTAATTTGCTGTTTAACAACTTGAACATAAGGATTATTCAGATCTGGACCAATTTCGAAATTTGCATGAGGACTTATCGGAATTGTTATATGTTGTTCCCAGCCTCATTTAAACTTGCCTTGATGTATTGCTCTTGTTTGCATCATCTCTTTCCATGAGTAGCTTCATGTAGCCTTTGTCATGCATCATGCTTGGTTGTGCGTCATGTCATGTATATGTGTGGTGTGTTTACCATGTTGTGTGCTTCTCTCGATAGTTCCCGTTTTGTTGCAATCGTGAGGATTCGTCCGTCTATGCTTGGTTCGTATTCGTGACTTCATCTTCTTCATGGACTTGTTTTTCTTCCTAGCGGGATTTTAGGCAAGATGACCGCTACCCTGGATCTCACTACTATCATTGCTATGCTAGTTTCTTCGTTCTATCGCTATGTTGCGCTACCTGTCACTTGTTTATCAAGCTTCCCAAATTGCCATGTCAGCCCCTAACCTTTTTCACCCTTCCTAGCAAACCGTTGCTTGGCTATGTTACCGCTTTTGCTCAGCCCCCTCTTATAGCGTTGTTAGTTGCAGGTGAATTTGAAGATTGCCCCATGGTGGACATGATTTTGTTGGGATATCACAGTTTCTCTTATTTAATTAATTCATCTATATACTTGGTAAAGGGTGGAAGACTCGGCCTTATGCCTGGTGTTTTGTTCCACTCTTTCCGCCCTAGTTTCCGTCATACCGTTGTTATGTTCCCGGATTTTGCGTTCCTTACGCGGTTGGGTGATTTATGGGACCCCCTTGACAGTTCGCTTTGAATAAAACTCCTCCAGCAAGGCCCAACCTTGGTTTTAACATTTGCCTCACCTAGCCCTTTTTCCCTTGGGTTTCCGGAGCCCAAGGGTCATCTTTATTTTAGCCCCCCCGGGCCAATACTTGTCTAAGTGTTGGTCCAAACCGAGCGATGTCCGGCGCCCCCTGGGCAACCAGTGTCTATGCCAACCCGTCGTCTGGCTCATCCGGTGTGCCCTGAGAACGAGATATGTGCAGCTCCTATCGGGATTTGTCAGCACATCCGGGCGGCTTTGCTGGTCTTGTTTTACCATTGTCGAAATGTCTTGTAAATCGGGATTCCAAGTCTGATCGGGTCTTCCTAGGTGAAGGTATATCCTTCGTTGATCGCGAGAGCTTATCATGGGCTAAGTTGGGACACCCCTGCAGGGTATAAACTTTCGAAAGCCATGCCCGCGGTTATGGGCAGATGGGAATTTGTTAATGTCCGGTTGTAGATAACTTGACACCAGATATAAATTAAAATGCATCAACCGCGTGTTTAGCCGTGATGGTCTCTTTTCAGCGGAGTCCGGGAAGTGAACACGGTTTTGGGTTATGTTTGACGTAAGTAGGAGTTCAGGATCACTTCTTGATCATTGCTAGCTTCACGACCATTCCGTCTGCTCTCTTCTCGCTCTTATTTGCGTATGTTAGCCACCATATATGCTTAGTCGCTGCTGCAACCTCACCACTTTACCCCTTCCTTACCCTTTAAGCTTTGCTAGTCTTGATACCCATGGTAATGGGATTGCTGAGTCCTCGTGGCTCACAGATTACTACAACAACAGTTGCAGGTACAGGTTATGCGATGATCATGATGCAAGAGCGATGTTTGCTTGTCTTGAGTTCTTCTTCTGCTTCTTCTTCGATCAGGGGATAGGTTCCAGGTCGGCAGCCTGGGATAGCAGGGTGGATGTCGTTTGAGTTTCTTTTTGTGTTCCTTCCGTAGTCGGATGGTGCTCTTATGTATGATGATGTTGTATTGGTGTGGCATTGTATGCTTTTGTATGTATCCCCATCTAATATGTAATGTTGATATAATGATATCCACCTTGCAAAAGCGTTTCAATATGCGGTTCTATCCTTGGTGGGACCTTCGAGTCTCTTTAGGATAGTATCACATATTGGGCGTGACATCACAAAACCCCCTCCTTTCCAGCAGGAAGTTGGACGGACGAAGCAACCATCATTTCACTATTCTCCCTCAGCTTCCTCTCTTGAAGAAAATCCCCACTCGCTTCGCTTCTCCCTCATCTCATTCTCTTTTCACTCTTCTCTCTCAGCTTCCTCGCTTGTATGGACGCCGGAGCACCGGCCGACGTGATGTCTATGGCTCTGGCCAAAACCGTCGAGGCTCATGGTACGAAGAAGCGCAAGCACCCCGCCGAGACTACCGCAGACAAGCTCAAAGCCATCACCCTGTCCAAACCCCCCTCTCCGGGATCCCCATTAAGCAAGTCCAGGTAATGTCTCTTGTTGACGATCTTTTTCTCGATCCTGATCGTGTTTTTTCATCTAACATGCAGTACTAGTACTGGTAGTACAACTTTCTCGGTGATCTTGCATGTGATTTTAGTGTGCCAAATGACGGTTCTAAATTCCTCTTTTGACCAAAACATGCGAGAGGTTGACACTGATTTCTTATAGATCACTTTCAACTACTCCCTCTGTCCCAAATTTCTTGTCTTAGATTTGTCTAGATATGGATGTATCTAATACTAAAATGTGACTTGATACATCTGTATCTAGACAAATCCAAGACAAGAATTTTTGGACGGAGGGAGTACTTTATGAACATCAATGCTACCTTTTAAGAGGGTATATTTGCCTTAGTAACTTGTGTTATGGATATTGCATGTAATCCCTCTGCTCTCATGCCTTTGAAGACATGTTCTAGTGTCTTTGTTCACTCATTTCTATGCGTATATGTAGTCATGTATGGAGTATAATATCGAAAATCATCTTATATTTCTAAACGGAGGTAGTAATAAAATATGGTTTCTGTTTGAATTGGAACTAGGTCCGCGGTGGAGATGAAGTTCTCAAAGTCATGCCGTGTGAACTGGAAGATCTAATGATGAGTTCTACTGTTGAACTATCCAGCTGTTGTGTCCTTGTCGCCACGTGTCCTGAACTAGTGTTTTCCTGTAGCATTGTTGTCAGGCGTGTTCTCGAGGCTATACTTGACCACAACAATTTCTTGGTTGTGCCTTCGATTATGAAGGTTGTGGTTCTTGTAAAGCTTCCCAACAAATATGATGCGGCTTGTCTTCATCATCATTTTTATGAGTGGAAAGACCACTCTGTTAGGTTCTCCAAGGTTGACAAGATGGTGATGGTGCATGTAGATATCTCACATGAAGTCCATGGCCTAGTTAGTTATAGGGGTTCATCCCGTAGGTCGGTGGCAAGAAATAGTCTGCAGAGGTTAGTTAGTGCAACTTTGCTTGTCTGTAGTAAGTACTATTGTTCAGTACTTGATTTTTGTTTGTGAACCCTGTATTGTTTATGAGTACTGCCGCTTTTGGTGTGTGGTCAGTCCTGAGAACGGTCTATGTTAATGTATGTCCACTCAATTCAGTCTGTACATTTTGAAGTATCCAGATCATATTTTTTGTAAGGACGGTTTATCAATTATGGTTACACTCCAATATCTGTATGCATTGCAGGGTTTATCGCACCCACTAGGATTTCCAGTCCCATGGATGCTCGGTCCATACGATTTGTCACGACCTTTGGACTGTCCTGCTTGTGCGAGTAGGCGGGGCCCCTGCATGCCACGCGTAGTTGGACAATCAATCTTCTGTTTAGTACTTCAACATAGTGATTTCTTAGTAAGGATTCACTCATGTCACATCAAGTAAATCTTATTGATTTACTGTCTAAATCTAATTGATTTAATGTCATGTTTTCTTTCTTTTCCTGCAATTGTACAATGCAGGTTTTGCCATGTGACATTCATCACAGAATAAACCGTTTGCTTTGATCTACGATGGCTATTTTTGCTGGTTTCACTTCTTATGTCGTGTCAGTAATGAAGGCACTGTCCATCACTTATATTACTAGAAAAAATTGGATCAGTTTGTTGTCTGAGTACAAGTTGAATCCCTATGATGAACTGTAGTTTGGTTTAACAAAAACGCCACAATTAGTCCTTCTCGTGTTTAAAAGAAATGAAGAAAAAACTGGATCACGGTCACGGATCCTAGTCAAGTTAGAAAGCTGATCATAGCAGACTAGAAACGATCGCCGCTGTCTCACATAGATCGAGCACCGGCAGTTGCTCTAGCACTGACAGTGGCAGCAGCTCAGTCTGATCCAGCTGAGGATTGGGCACCGACCGCGTCAGCGGATCAGTCTGATCTACCGGAGGATCGGGCATCGACACTGGCACCTGCTCCGACACCAGCACCAGCTCTACAGGGAGCACTATCTCCAGCAGCAGCAGCGGCTTCGGCACCTGCACCAACACTTGCACTTGCATCTGCTCCGGCCCATGCAGTTGCACCGACAACATACTGGGCTGCAGTTCGCACTTCATATACCAAAGTCTTTACAAAAACCGACATGTCCACCTTCTTGGTAAGCATTGGCCGCTCAAGTGCTTTGTTCTTTTTTCTTTCCATGTTGTTTCACATGATTCACTCTGTTGATCTAGCTGTTTGGGTATGTCTTCTTGTTTGCAAACAGAGAATTCCTCGACAAACGAGGGAGTCGTTCAACAATCCGGGCGACCGCGGCCAAGTTTCCCTTACCATGCGCAGCCTTGGTGTGAATGAACCTGCTCAATATACCATAAGTACAAAGGATGGTCGCATGATGATTGATGCTAAAGGATGGTCAAGGTTCAAATCTAAATCATATCTTGCGGTAGGGGATGATGTCAAAATCGAACTTTCTCGGCATGGAGAGCTGGTCCAAATCAACTTTGAAATTCTTCAGTAGCAGCACGCAACTGCCGAACTGATCTATCCTCCGAGAGATTTTGATGTAATAATCTGGCATGGTGAAACAAGTGTCCTGTGTATAAGTAGTATGACAGTATTATTTACCACATGGTATATCATTGATAGAATTGCAACTCTGATTGCTGGTTCGGAACTGTCGTTCGATTTCATTCCAACAGCTGTCGTGCTTTATTCAATTTTGTGTATCCACCTTGCGACAGCATCTAAAACCAGCGCCGTACCGATCGCTTGCAATATGAAAAACGCTGAGGTAGAACACATGGGCCCCCAAACATGCAGGGTTGGCCTACAGCCCAAAGTCTAGAACCATGAGCCTATCTGAGTATTATATTCTCACTTGAACCCCCATAAAAGAAACTTGAACCCCCAGAATGCCCGTGCTCTGCAGAGGGAGTATATTTCTCAGCAAGGTGAGCCTGTGATATAAAAGATTTGTATATTTCTTTACAGAGGGAGTATCTCTTTGTCAAAATATATATTTATGTGTAACTAGCTACTCCTATCTTTCTACTTCCTATCGCTGATATGTGGGGCAACCGGGCAACGGGGTCCATGTGCCATATGCACAAATTAGAGTGCACAACTTCAAGGTAGACACACCCCGGTCGTAGCACCACAGTAATGCCCAATGAGTCATCAAATCACAACCCCCCCTTTCCAGCTTTAGCAGTAAGCTGGACAGACGAACATGCAATATTTCACTGGGCCTGAATCCCCTTATTCCTCGTGTGCTTGTTCAGAGATAACCCCCGCTCGGCGATTGCATAGGGTTTTCTCACGAAGAACCAGGTACAAATTCTTCATCCATCCCCGATAAATCCAAGTCCCTTTGTCGCGGGTAATCCTAGGATGGCAGCCGCCGCCGTTGATGCATTTTTCTTCGTACTGAATCTAGTGTGTTTCAGTTGCAGTGCCCAAAGTGCGAGTACCCTACAGATTTTTGCGCCTTCGGCGAGACGCCACACTTGTTCCTTCTCATCCTAACACAGCATTTTGAAATGCGCACAGTATGTTCCTAGAATCCTCTTTTCTATCCGGGAGGGTGGGGTTTTTCTGAACATGGTGTGTTCTCATATTATTTTTCCTGCAGTGTATTATTTGCTCTGCTAGAACACATGTACTCAAGATGCTCGGCCTTGCCATAACTGAATACAATAGTTTAATGGTCACAATGAAGACAAGCCATGGATATTACTTCCGAGTTGGGTTCATGAACCAAGAAGATCGCTGCTTTTTTTATGGCCAAACTTGGATAAACTTTCTAAAGTGTTACGGACTGAAAGTTGGCGCAGGAATGTTGATGGAAATAGCAGAACCTGGTCTCATCTTCACTGCGATCTTCCACCCCGACGTCGTTCCAATTGTTCATCCATGTTAGTTTTGTATCTGGTTCTTGCTTGTTGCCTCGATTACTTCTTAATCCACCTATTCTGTCTAACAAATCACAATTTAACTTTAAAAGTACCAACGAATCTCTCACGAAGATGCTACTTCTAACTAATATTTTCTTATAATTGGTGGCAGTCTGCTTGTTTGTTAGTCTGTAATAACTTGGCTGTTACTAATGGCACTGAAGTTGACTGGATCGACATCCACAAGTTCCTATACTTTATTGATCGTCTTGAGGTCCTTGTGGGGCGTTTCAATGGTGGAAGGCCACGTGTGATATGTGTGCCACTGCTGCACTCGTTGACCAGGGCCAACTATGTCGAGAAACTTATGGTACGAGTTGTTTCCTGTTATATATGTTGTTCATAAACTATTGCTTATACACAATTTTACAGTTGTGATCTTCTTGAAACAGGAACTGCAAAGTTCTATTGTTCCTATACAGATGCCTGACCATGGTCGGGTCAGACTTGCGCTTGGTCACAACATGATGTTTAAGTCGGCCTACTCAATTCCCCTTGGAGGTGAAAAGATACTTATTCATGGGTGGTCTCAAATAATGAAGGCCCGTCCATCTTGGAGAATAGGACAGAAGATTATGTTCATGCTTTTCCATGGCTCTAAAGAGAATATCCTGTTTATTGACCACGTTGCGAGATGAAGCCACTTTCAGAAGGTTGTGGATGCACGGGGTGGCGCTTGGGCCTTGTCCTGTGGCTTGGCGGCCTCACCCTTGGTTAACTGTAGGCAAAGTAGCACTGTTCGAGGCGTGCTTTGTACGGTTGAACCTGTATAAGTACTCATACTGCTTTCAGCTTTGGTTGTTAAGTGCCCCTGCTGGTTTCAGTTAAGGTTGTTAAGTACTCCTACTGCTTTTACCGTCTGTCATGTTTCTTCAGTCATGTCTTCCTTCAGCCGCCAAAACCAAACCAGTGCCGGCGGGGCCGCCTGCTTCCGCCTCCCATGGCTGGCTGCACCTCAGCGCACGCATCGCCGCCCCACCATCTCCTAAATCGTTAACACCGACGTCCTCCGCGCGCTTTGGTGCGCTCGCCGTGGTGCCGCCCTCTCGTGTTGTCAACATGGTCAACAAACAACAGGAATCGGTAGAAGTACATGGAGAGGATGACAGTAGGGGCCCACCACGTCAGCGTATGGAAAAATAAAATGTTTCCTCCTAGTGTTTTCATGACATCTGGGACCCACGACATTGTGAACGTATATAGTCAATAGACAAGAGAACAGAACAAGATCGGCTGACACCTGGGACGTAGCTACTCGAGTAGTATTTTTTTTTGGTGTTGTTGAGACGGAGCAGGGTTTGAACTGGGTTGTGGCCCGTCTAGCCCAGGCTTATATTTTATCTTCACCATGTGACCAGCCCAGCTATTTTTTCTTTGTGAAAATGAGCCCAATTTATTTTTTCTGAAGAACACCCAATCCAGGCCTACTTATTTTTCTACACCATGAAGGGCTGCAACTCTTTCAAGACGCCTGCAAATCTTGAAAGTAATATAAAATGGGTTGTAAATATAAAAATAGATGACAAATTGGCAATTACTTTATAATTTCTGATTTTTTTCACATTTTCAGATTCCTATTTCACTGGGCATTAACCTAATTTAAATATATCTTGACAGTACTTTAAATCTGGCTCAACATTTCGGTATTAAAAATAGTTTGGAACCCATAGAAATATGCGAAATTGGCTTTGGCCAACCAAAAAACAACTGCAATAAATCGCATAAGAAGTTGCCATGAGCTATATATAAATTATTAAAAAAAAGAGGGAGTGGTCTGACTTGTGGGCCTGTTTAGTTGACGCGTATGCAAGATTTTTTTAGTTATTATATACGTCAACAAACGAATCTAGCAGACGTAACCGTTGGATGTCAATCCAACGGTCGTCGTGTTTCTTCAATCTCTGATCTTCTTGCTCCAGCTGCCAAAGCAGCGCCGGGGGGACCGCCTGCTCCCGCCTCCCGTGGCCGACTGTGCTGCCGTGGAGGCCTCAGCGCCCCGTACTACTCCCACCGCTGGCCAGGTCATCCCTCTACTCAGCCACACCCCCTGTTATTCTGTGGCGACGGCAGCCTCACACCGCAGCCGAACCGGTGAACCCTCGTACTCCTCTCCGCGCGGGCTTCCACTGTCGCGTCTTCCCCGGCTCCGTGTCGTTCCCTTCCTAGGCCTCGTCGTCGTCCACCGCCGTGGTGCTCTCGGCGCGGCGTGGTCAATATGGTCAATGACCGACTTCCATCGGAAGAGTACTGTTTGTGGAGAGGCTGACAGCTGGGTCCACGGCAGCTGCAAGGAAGTGCCTCCTTATTACACGGAAAATAATTATTCCTCCACCTGACAGTAGGGACCCATCGGATGGGCCACCAGTATTTTGCGAAAAAAACGTTTCCCCCTGACTGCTGGGGCACACAGGACGGGCCACCATATTTCGTGAAAAAAACGTTCCCCCCGCTGTCAGCTCGGACCCATCGGAAGTGCCTCCTTATTACGCACAAAAAAATGAATACCCCTTGCTAGCTGGGACTCACCTTGGTGGGAGGCTGACTTGTGGGCCTACTATGTTGACTAGGACGAAGGCCTTTGTCCACTTTAGTCAATATATGAATGATTCTAGCTCCAGTGACCGTACGATGTCCATCCAACGGCCGTAGTGCTTCTTCAACCTATGGTCTTCTTGCTCCAGCCGCCCAAAGCAGCATCGGCCGTGCCGCCTGCTCCTGCCGCCCGTGGCCGGTTGTGATGCCGCGGAGGCCTCACCACCCCCTACTACTCCCACCACTGGCCAGGCCATCCCTCTACGCACCCACACCCCCTGTAATTCTGTGGCGACGGCAGCCTCACACCGCAGCAGAACGAGTGAACCCTCATACTCCTCTACATGTGGGCATCACTGCCGTGTCTTCCCCGGCTCCGCGTCGTCCCCTTCCTAGGCCTTGCCGTCGTCCACTGCCCTGGTGCTCTCGACGTGGCGTGGTCAACGCGGTCAAGGAATGGCTTCCATCGGACGTGGATTGTACGTGGAGAGGCTGACAGCTGGGTCCACGGCCGCAGCAAGGAAGTGCCTCCTTATTATGCGCAAAATAATTATTCCTCCACCTGACAGCGGGGACCCACCGAACGGGCCACCGTATTTCGCAAAAAAATGTTTCCCCCTATCTGCTGGGACCCACCAGCTACATCTTAACATGCAAGGAAGTGCGTCCAAAAAAACAATTCTCCCCCATGACTGTTGTGACCCACCAGCTACATCTTCGCACGCAAGGAAGTGTGTCTGGGCAACAAAAAAATGATTCGCCCCCGTGACTGCTGGGACCCACCAGCTACATCTTCGCACAAAAGGAAGTGCCTGACAGTCGAGACCCACCTGGTCGAAGCATACGTAGCATTGTCATTCTGGTCGCGAATGTGTACGTACATATATACTGGTCGATGTAGAGGCATGCACGTGTCATAGTAGAGGCGCGTACGTGTCGTAGTAGAGGCGCGCACGTACCATGTACATGTACATACCGCGGCCAGGGTGCAAGAAAGAAAATACGGCCACGTACATACATACGGGCGGGGTCTCGAACGCCTACTCGCGCATATGTACGGCCAGGGCTCGTGTACATGGCTGGGTCGGAATGGAGAAATAGTGTCGTCGTCATGTTCATGGGGAGGCAACAGGATGCGTCGTGTTCATGGGGAGGCAACGGAATGTGTCGTGTTCATCGGGAGTCAACGGAATGCGTCGTGTTCATCGGGAGTCAACAGAACGCGTGGGAGCCAACCGGCTGGGTCGGAACGGAATGCATGGTCGTGTTCATGGGGAGGGCTTGGACAGAACAGGCGATGGAAATGAGGCCTGGCGTACCACACAATGGAGGAAACGGCCTTGTGTTCGACCGGCCACGTTCGAAACGGGGGTCCTGTTGATCGGGAGGGGTGTGGCGTACCACAAAATGGAGGAAACGGACCTCCTACGGTCGAAACGGGGGTCCTGTTGATTGGGAGGGGTGTGGCGTACCGCAAAACGGATGAAACGGGCCTCCTACGGTCGAAACGGGGGTCTTGTTGATCGGGAGGGGTCTGGCGTACTGCAAAACAGATGAAACGGATCTCCTACGGTCGAAACGGGGGTCCTGTTCATCGAGAGGGGTGTGGCGTACCGCAAAACGGGACTCCACGAGATACTATTCATCTCCACCATCGACCTCCTCCAGCCTCCATGGGCTCCTGTTCATCCAGCCTCCACCGCGCGCTACTCCACCGGCTACTGTTCAACCGCCCCTCCACCGTCTACTGTTCATCCAACCTCCACCGTCTACTGTTCATCCAGCCCTCCACACCATGAGGTCCTGTTCAACCACCCCTCCATGGGCACCCCTATACTGTCTACTATTCATCCAGCCCTCCACACCACGGGGTCCTGTTCATTCAGAGGCAACACCACCGCTCACTGTTCATCCAACCCCCCCCCCTCCGCAACACTCACTATTCATCCTAGAGGCAGCATCGATCGGCTTCAGTTAGCAGCAGTAGCGAAGGAATTGCTCGATCGGTTTTAGTTAACAGCCATTGATCGATCGCTTGGGTTCAGTAACGCGTAGCCTACAGTGCAATCGCTCGGGTTCAGTTAGAGCCCAACGCCTCGCTCGGGTTCAGTTAGAGCCAACGCCTCGCACACATGCGCGTACATGTATGAGACAAACGCGCATCACTCGGCCCCCGACCTCACCGTAACCAGCAACTCCCCAAAATTTTCATCGCCCTCGCTTCTACCACGGTTTTTTACGTCATGGACGACCCAAAGAATGTCATGCAGCTGCGTCTCCGGCCTGCCCAGGACGAAAAGCCCATTTTCTATCATGATTTTTTGTCACAGAAGTAGGAGCCCACCACATCTATGATGATACCGGGTTTTGTCATAATTATCGTCATAGAAGTGTCATATGTATGACAGAAAAAAAATTATTCGGCCCAAAATGTCACGGATGTGTCTTTTTTTTGTAGTGTAGGACTAGGGAGTCCAAGTAGGACTCCACACTTTGGGCGCACCCTATGAGGGCCGGCCTCCTCCTTCCTCCCTCCTTTATATATAAGGCCAAGGGGGCACCCTAGAACACACAAGTTGATCATTGATCTTTAGCCGTGTGCGGTGCCCCCCTCCACCATAATCCACCTCGGTCATATCGTCGATAGCTTCATCAACATTGTCATCATGCCGTCGTGCTGACGAAACTCTCGCTCGAAGCTCTACTGGATCGTGAGTTCGCGGGATGTCACCGAGCTAAACGTGTGCAGACCGTGGAGGTGCCGTACGTTCGGTACTAGGATCAGTCGATCGTGAAGACGTACGACTACATCAACCGCATTGTCATAACGCTTCCACTTATGGTCTATGAGGGTACGTCAATGACACTCTCCCCTCTCGTTGCTATGCATCACCATGATTTTGCGTGTGCGTAGGAAATTTTTTGAAATTACTGCGTTCCCCAACAGTGGTATCACAGCCAGGTTTATGCGTAGATGTTATATGCACGAGTAGAACACAAGTGAGTTGTGGGCGATACTAGTCATACGGCTTACCAGCATGTCATACTTTTATTCGGCGATATTGTTGGATGAAGTTTCCCGGACCGACATTACGTGTACGCTTACGCGAGACTGGTTCTACCGACGTGCTTCACACACAGGTGGCTGGCGGGTGTCAGTTTCTCCAACTTTAGTTAAATCGAGTGTGGCTACACCCGGTCCTTGTGAAGGTTAAAACAGCACATACTTGACAAAATATCGTTGTGGTTTTGATGCGTAGGTAAGAACGGCTCTTGCTTAGCACGTAGAAGCCACGTAAAACTTGCAAATTCAAAGTAGAGGACATCTAACTTCTTTTTGCAGGGCATGTTGTGATGTGATATGGTCAAGATATGATGCTATATTTTATTGTATGAGATGATTATGTTTTGTAACGGAGTTATCAGCAACTGGCAGGAGCCATATGGTTGTCTCTTTATTGTATGAAATGCAATCACCATGTAAGTGCTTTACTTTATCACTAAGCGATAGTGATAGTCGTAGAAGCAATAGTTGATGAGACAACAACGATGCTTTGATGGAGATCAAGGTGTCGCGCCGGTCATCATGGTGATCATGACGGTGCTTTGGAGGTGGAGATCAAAGGCACAAGATGATGATGGCCATATCATATCACTTATAATGATTGCATGTGATGTTTATCTTTTATGCATCTTATTTTGCTTAGATCGACGGTAGCATTATAAGATGATCTCTCACTAAATTTCAAGGTATAAGTATTCTCCCTGAGTATACACCGTTGCGAAAGTTCGTCGTGCCGAGACACCACGTGATGATCGGGTGTGATAAGCTCTGTGTTCACATACAACGGGTGCAAGCCAGTTTTGCACACGCAGAATACTCGGGTTAAACTTGACGAGCCTAGCATATGCAGATATGGCCTCCGAACATTGAGACTGAAAGGTCGAGCATGAATCATATAGTAGATATGATCAACATAGTCATGGTCACCATAGAAAACTACTCCATCTCACGTGATGATCGGACATGGTTTAGTTGATTTGGATCACGTGATCACTTAGATGATTAGAGGGATGTCTATCTAAGTGGGAGTTCTTAAGTAATATGATTAATTGAACTCTAATTTATCATGAACTTAGTCCTGATAGTATTTGCAAATTATGTTGTAGATCAATAGCTCGCGATATAGCTCCTCATTTATTTTTGATATGTTCCTAGAGAAAATTATGTTGAAAGATGATAGTAGCAATGATGCGGACTTGGTCCGTGATCTGAGGATTATCCTCACTTCTGCATAGAAGTATTATGTCCTTGATGCACCGCTAGGTGACAGACCTATTGCAGGAGCAGATGCAGACGCTATGAACGTTTGTCTAGCTCAATATGATGACTACTTGATAGTTTAGTGCACCATGCTTTATGGCTTAGAACAAGGACATCAAAAACGTTTTGAACGTCACGAAACATATGAGATGTTCCGAGAGCTGAAATTGGTATTTCAGACTCATGCCCGTGTTAAGAGGTATGAGACCTCTAACAAGTACTTTGCCTAAAAAGGATGGAGGAGAATTGCTCAACTAGTGAGCATCTGCTCAGAATGTCTGGGTACTACAATCACTTGAATCAAGTGGGAGTTAATCTTCCAGATAAGATAGTTTGACAGAGTTCTCTAGTCACCATCACCAAGTTATTGGAACTTCGTGATGAACTATAGTATGCAAGGGATGACAGAAACGATTCCTGGGCTCTTCGTGATGCTGAAATCAACAAAGGTAGAAATCAAGAAAGAGCATCAAGTATTGATTATTGACAAGACCACTAGTTTCAAGAAAAGGGCAAAGGGAAAGAAAGGGAACTTCAAGTAGAATGGCAAGAAAGTTCTCACTCCTGTGAAGAAGCCCAAAGCTAGACCAAAGCCTGAAACTGAGTGCTTCTACTACAAAGGAAGTGGTCACTAGAAGCGGAAATGCCAAAAATATTTAGTGGATAAGAAGGATGGCAAAGTGAACAAAGGTATATTTGATATACCTGTTATTGATGTGTACCTTACTAGTGCTCATAGTAACCCCTGGGTATTTGATACTTGTCTGTTGCTAAGATTAGTAACTCAAAACAGGAGTTGTAGAATAGATAGAGACTAGTTGATGGTGAAGTGATGATGTATGTTGGAAGTGGTTCCAAGATTGATATGATCATCATCGCACACCCCCTATACTTGAGATTAGTGTTGAACCTAAATAAATGTTATTTGGCGTTTGCGTTGAGCATGAATATGATTTGATCATGTCTATTGCAATACGGTTATTCATTTAAAGTCAGAGAATAATTGTTGTTCTGTTTATATGAATAAAACCTTCGATGGTCATACACCCAATGAAAATAGTTTGTTGGATCTCGATCATAGTGATACACATATTGATAATATTGATGCCAAAAGATGCAAATTTGATAATGATAGTGCAACTTATTTGTGGCACTGCCGTTTGGGTCATATCGGTGTAAAGCGCATGAAGAAACTCCATAAAGATGGACTTTTAGAATCACTTGATTATGAATCATTTGATGCTTGCGAATCGTGCCTTATGGGCAAGATGACTAAAACTCCGTTCTCTGGAACAATGGAACGAGCTAGTGACTTATAGAAAATAATACATACCGATGTATGTAGTCCAATGAGTGTTGATGCTCATGGCGGGTATTGTTATTTTATGACCTTCACATATGATTTAAGTAGATATGGGTATATCTACTTAATGAAACACAAGTCTAAAACATTTTAAAAGTTCAAAGAGTTTCAGAGTGAAGTGGAGAATCATCATAACAAGAAAATAAAAATTTCTATGATCAGATCGTGGAGGAGAATATTTGAGTTACGAGTTTGGCCTTCATTTAAAACAATGTGGAATAGTTTCACAGCTCACCCCTCCTGGAACACCACAGCGTAATGGTGTGTCCGAACGTCGTAACCGCACTTTATTGGATATGGTGCGATCTATGATGTCTCTTACCGATTTACCACTATCATTTTGGGGTTATGCATTAGAGACAGCTACATTCACTTTAAAAAGGGCACCACCAAAATCTGTTGAAACGACGCCTTATAAACTGTGGCTTGGCAAGAAACCAAAGTTGTCGTTCCTTAAAGTTTGGAGTTGCGATGCTTATGTGAAAAAGCTTCAACCTGATAAGCTCCAACCCAAATCAGAGAAGTGTGTCTTCATAGAATACCCAAAGGAAACTATTGGGTACACCTTTTGTCACAGATCCGAAGGCAAGACATTCGTTGCTAAGAATGGATCCTTTCTAGGGAAGGAGTTTCTCTTGAAAGAAGTGAGCGGGAGGAAAGTACAACTAGATGAGGTAACTATACTAGCTCCCTTATTGGAAAGTAGTTCATCACAGAAATCAGTTCATGTGATCCCTACACCAATTAGGGAGGAAGGTGATGATAATGATCATGACACTTCAGATCAAGTTACTACCAAACCTCGTAGGTCAACCAGAATAAGATCCGCACCAGAGTGGTACGGTAATCCTGTTCTGGAGGTCATGTTACTTGACCATGGCGAACCTACGAACTATGAAGAAACGATGATGAGCCCAGATTCCGCGAAATGGCTTGAGGCCATGAAATCTGAGATGGGATCCATGTATGAGAATGAAGTGTGGACTTTGGTTGACTTGCCCGATGATCGGCAAGCCATCGAGAATATAAATGGATCTTCAAGAGGAAGACGGACGCTGATAGTAGTGTTACTATCTACAAAGCTCGACTTGTCATAAAAAGTTTTTCGACAAGTTCAAGGTGTTGACTACAATGAGATTTTCTCAACTGTAGCGATGCTTAAATCCATCCGGATCATGTTAGCAATTGCCATATTTTGTGAAATCTGGCAAATGGATATAAAAACTGCATACCTTAAATGGATATTTCTTAAAGAAGAGTTGTATATGATGCAACCAGAAGGTTTTGTCGATCCAAAGGGTGCTAACAAAGTGTGCAAGCTCCAGCGATCCATCTATGGACTGGTGCAAGCCTCTCGGAGTTGGAATATACACTTTGATAAGTTGATCAAAGCATATAGTTTTATACAGACTTGCGGTGAAGCCTGTATTTACAAGAAAGTGAGTGGGAGCACTATAGCCTTTCTGATAAGTATATGTGAATGACAAATTGTTGATCGGAAATGATGTAGAATTTTCTGGAAATCATAAAGGAGTTTTCAAATAAAGACCTCGGCGAGGCTACTTACATATTGAGCATCAAGATCTATAGAGATAGATCAATACGCTTGATATGTTTTTTCAATGAGTTCATACCTTGACAAGTTTTTGAAGTAGTTCAAAATGGAACAGTCAAAGAAGGAGTTCTTGCCTGTGTTGCAATGTGTGAAGTTGAGTAAGACTCAAAGCCCGACCATGGCAGAAGATAGAGAGAGAATGAAAATCATTCCCTATGCCTCGACCATAGGTTCTATAAACTATGTTGTGTTGTGTACCAGACCTATTGTGTACCCTTCCCTGAGTTTGACAAGGGAGTACAAATTTGATCTAGGAGTAGATCACTGGACAGTGGTCAAGATTATCCTTAGTGAGGACTAAGGAAATATTTCTCAGTTATGGAGGTGATAAAAGAGCTCATCATAAAGAGTTACATTGATGCAAGCTTTTACACCGATCCAGATGACTCTAAGTCTCAATCTGGATACATAATTAAAATGGGAGCAATTAGCTAGAGTAGCTCCATGCAGAGCATTGTAGACATAGAATATTTGCAAAATACATACGGCTCTGAATGTGACAGGCCCGTTGACTAAACTTCTCTCACGAGCAAAACATGATCACACCTTAGTACTCTTTGGGTGTTAATCACATAATGATGTGAACTAGATTATTGATTCTAGTAAACCCTTTGGGTGTTGGTCACATGGCGATGTGAACTATACGTGTTAATCACATAAAGATGTGAACTATTGATGTTAAATCACATGGGAATGTGAACTAGGTTATTGACTCTAGTGCAAGTGGGAGACTGAAGGAAATATGCCCTAGAGGCAATAATAAAATATTATTTATTTCTTTATTTCATGATAAATGTTTATTATTCATGTTAGAATTGTATTAACTGGAAACTTAGTACATGTGTGAATACATAGACAAACAGAGTGTCACTAGTATGCCTCTACTTGACTAGCTCGTTGAATCAAAGATGGTTATGTTTCAAAGCCATAGACATGAGTTGTCATTTGATTAACGGGGTCACATCATTGGAGAATGATGTGATTGACTTGACCCATTCCGTTAGCTTAGCACTTGATCGTTTAGTATATTGCTATTGCTTTCTTCATGACTTATACATGTTCCTATGACTATGAGATTATGCAACTCCCGAATACCGGAGGAACACTTTGTGTGCTACCAAACATCACAACATAACTGGGTGATTATAAAGGTGCTCTACAGGTGTCTCCGATGGTACTTGTTGAGTTGGCATAGATCGAGATTAGGATTTGTCACTCCGATGGTCGGAGAGGTATCTCTGGGCCCTCTCGGTAATGCACATCACTATAAGCCTTGCAAGCAATGTGACTAATGAGTTAGTTCTGGATGATGCATTACAGAACGAGTAAAGAGACATGCCAGTAACGAGATTGAATTAGGTATGGTGATACCGACGATCGAATCTCGGGAAAGTAACATACCGATGACAAAGGGAACAACATATGTTGTTATGCGGTTTGATCGATAAAGATCTTCGTAGAATATGTAGGAGCCAATATGCGCATCCAGGTTCCGCTATTGGTTGTTGACCGGAGATGTGTCTCGGTCATGTCTACATAGTTCTCGAACCCGTAGGGTCCACACGCTTAACGTTCGGTGACGATTTATATTATGAGTTATGTGATTTGATGACCGAAGTTTGTTCGGAGTCTCGGATGAGATCGGGGACATGACGAGGAGTCTCGAAATGATCGAGACGTAAAGATTGATATATTGGAAGACTATTCGGATATCGGAAAGGTTCCGAGTGATTCGGGTATTTTTCGGAGTACAGGAGAGTTACAGGAATTCGTATTGGGCCTTAATGGGCCATACAGGAAAGGAGAGAAAAGGCCTCAAGGGTGGCCGCACCCCTCCCCATGGACTGGTCCGAATTGTACTAGGGAGGGGGAGGCGACCCCTTCCTTCCTTTTCCTTCTCCCTTCCCCTTTTCCTACTCCATGTGGGAGGTGGAATCCTACTAGGACTAGGGAGTCCTAGTAGGACTCCACACTTTGGGCACACCCTATGAGAGCCGGCCTCCTCCTCCCTCCCTCCTTTATATACAAGGGCAAGGGGGCACCCTAAAACAAACAAGTTGATCATTGATCTTTAGCCGTGTGCGGTGCCCCCCTCCACCATAATCTACCTCGGTCATATCGTAGCAGTGCTTAGGCGAAGCCCTGGGTCGGTAGCTTCATTAACACTGTCATCATGCCGTCGTGCTGATGGAACTCTCGCTCGAAGCTCTATTGGATCGTGAGTTCATGGGACATTACCGAGCTAAACGTGTGCAGATCACGGAGGTGCCATATGTTCGGTACTAGGATCGGTCGATCGTGAAGACGTACGACTACATCAACCGCATTGTCATAACGCTTCCACTTACGGTTTACGAGGGTACGTGGACGACACTCTCCCCCCTCATTGCTATGCATCACCATGATCTTGCGTGTGCATAGGAATTTTTTTGAAATTACTACGTTCCCCAACATCAGGAACAAGTCAAGGGGGTCCACGAGGCAGCCACGAGGTAGGGGGGCACGCCCTCCACCCTCGTGGTGGCCTCGGGACTCTTCTGGTCCATCTTCGATGCTCTGTGGGCTTCTTCTGGTCCAAAAATAATCTCCGTAGATTTTCAGGTCAATTGGACTCTGTTTGATATTACTTTTCTGAGATACTCAAAAACAAGGAAAAAACAGAAACTGGCACTGGGCTCTAGGTTAATAGGTTAGTCCCAAAAATCATATAAAATAGCATATAAATGCATATAAAACATCCAAGATGGATAATATAATAGCATGAATACTTCATAAATTATATATACATTGGAGACATATCAAGTACATAAGGGAAACATTCCAGAACACTTCAGACCCCCGAAGAGGAATAGGTATGTGATACGGTAAGTAAACCGACACCAAAACTTTTCCAGAAGCAATTTTACACTATTTAGAAATATTTAAAAAATTAGGAAAATTAAAAGCAGTCCAAAAAGTGCACGAGGAGGCGACAAGCCTGGGGGCGCGCCCTTCCCCCGGGACGCGCCTCCCGAGCTTATGGCCACCTCGTGTGCCCTCCGAACTCCGTTTTCTTGCGGAATACTTCGTTTGGTCAGTAAAAATTCATTATATAATCTCCCGAAGATTTTGACCATCATACCACGGCAATATCCTCTATTTTTGTTTCGAGCTATCTTTCTGGTAGATCTAGATCGTCATAACGTCTCCAAACGCCCCCCAAGGACAAGTTCTTCGAGAAGTTCATGAATCCTTACCTCTCGGAGGTGTTGCAACACCCTCAATCCATTGAGTTACATGAGCGGATGCTTCACATCCGGGAGGTCCAAGGGCCGAGGAGGACCGGAAGCGTGGAGTCCAGGTTGAAAGCAGTGGAGCCGGAGGTCTTCAAGTACCAAGGGATGGTGGAACGAGGACTCAACGCCAATCATCTCATGATTAAGGAATTTATTCAAGATCATAAGCTGGATAACAAAAATATTGAAAAGGCCATTGAGGGAGTCCTGGACTAGGGGGTGTCCGGATAGCCGAACTATCATCATCGGCCGGACTCCAAGACTATGAAGATACAAGATTGAAGACTTCGTCCCGTGTCCGGATGGGACTTTCCTTGGTGTGGAAGGCAAGCTTGGCGATACGGATATGTAGATCTCCTACCATTGTAACCAACTCTGTGTAACCCTAGCCCTCTCCGGTGTCTATATAAACCGGATGGCTTTAGTCCATAGGACGAACAATAATCATACCATAGGCTAGCTTCTAGGGTTTAGCCTCCTTGATCTCGTGGTAGATCTACTCTTGTGATACCCACATCATCAATATCAATCAAGCAGGACGTAGGGTTTTACCTCCATCAAGAGGGCCCGAACCTGGGTAAAACATCGTGTCCCTTATCTCCTGTTACCATCCGCCTAGACACACAGTTCGGGACCCCCTACCCAAGATCCGCTGGTTTTGACACCAATATTGGTGCTTTCATTGAGAGTTCCTCTGTGTCGTCACTGATAGGCTTGATGGCTTCTTTGATCATCAACAACGATGCAGTCCACGGTGAGACTTTTCTCCCTGGACAGATCTTCGTATTCGGCGGCTTTGCATTGCGGGCCAATTCGCTTGGCCATCGAAAGCTACGCCCCTGGCCGTCAGGTCAAATTTGGAAGTTTGAACTTCACGGCTCACATCTGCAGGGACTTGATCTTCGATGGATTCGAGCCACAGCCGAGCGCGCCGCACTTTCACGATGGGCATGATTTAGCTCTGCAGCCGGACAGTGCTCTGGAGGCCGCACACTAAGTCCGCTCCGACCCTCAATTCGGAGCCGGCTGCGCAGATCGAGGACGGGTGGCTAGACACCACCTCGGGGGCTTCAACCTCTACGGCGATGGAGCCGAATACTGACATTATCCCTCGTGAAGCTCGTGAATCCGAGGTTCCGGACTCCGAACATCCCGCGCCCCCTCCAATCGAATCCGATTGGGCGCCGAACATGGAGTTCACCGCTGCGGAGATCTTTCAACACTCACGTTTCGGCGACATCTTGAGTTCGCTAAAGTATCTCTCGTTATCAGGAGAGCCCTGGCCGGACTGCGATCAGGATGGTTGGGATGCGGACGACGAAGAAATTCAAAGCCCACCCACCACCCACCTAGTAGCCACTGTCGACGATCTAACCGACATGCTAGACTTCGACTCTGAAGACATCGACGGTATGGACGACGATGCCGGAGACGACCAAGAACCAGCGCCTACTGGGCACTGGAAAGACACCTCATCATATGACATATACATGGTGGATATCCCAAAGGATGGGAATGGCGAAGGAAGAGCAGAGGATGACCCCTCCAAGAAACAGCCCAAGCGCCGGCGTCAGCGGCGCCGCTCTAAATCCCGCCACAACAAGAATGGAGATTCCGGCATCGGAGATAATAACACCCTAGACAGTGCCGAAGACAACCCCCTCTAGCAAGATTCAGCACAGGAGGACGGAGACGCCAGCCCTCATGAGAGAGCAGCAGACGAAGAGGTAGAGGATTACATGCCTCCCTCCGGAGACGAGGCAAGCCTCGACGACGACGAATTTGTCGTGCCTGAGGATCCCGTCGAACAAGAGCGTTTTAAACGCAAGCTTATGGCCACGGCAACCAGCCTCAAGAAAAAGCAGCAACAGCTTAGAGCTGATCAAGATCTGATAGGCGACAGATGGACTGAAGTCCTTGCGGCCGAAGAGCATGAGCTCAAACGCCCCTCCAAAAGCTACCCTAAACGCAAGCTGCTCCCCCAATTAGAGGAGGAGGCATATGAACCTGCATCACCAGCAGACAATACGGCTAACCGACCACCCCGTGGCCGCGACAGAGAGGCCTCTAGGCCCTCCACTAGAACTGTACCCCGGCATCGCTCGAAAAGCACAAGGCCACAGGGGAACGCTCTGGACTTGCGAGATATATTGGAGGATAAGGCAAGACAATCAAGATCGATCTACGGATCGCGTGGGCGCCCCATGATACGTGAGGACAACCGTCGCGCCGGACACAGCAGACAAAGCTCTCTTGAGCTTCGTCGTGATATAGCCCAATACAGAGGCGCCGCACACCCACTATGCTTCACAGATGAAGTAATGGATCATCAAATCCCCGAAGGGTTTAAACCCGTGAATATTGAATCTCATGATGGCACAATAGACCCCGCGGTTTGGATCGAAGACTATCTCCTCCATATCCACATGGCACGCGGTGACGATCTTCACGCCATCAAATACCTCCCACTCAAGCTTAAAGGACCAGCCCGACATTGGCTTAACAGCTTGCTAGCAGAATCAATTCGGAGTTGGGAGGACCTGGAAGCCGCATTCCTGGATAACTTCCAGGGCACGTATGTGCGACCACCAGACGTTGACGACCTAAGCCATATAATTCAGCAGCCAGACGAATCGGCCAGACAATTCTGGACACGATTCTTAACTAAGAAAAAACAAATCATCGACTGTCCAGATGCGAAGGCCCTCGCGGCCTTCAAACAAAACATCCACAACGAGTGGCTTGCCCGGCACCTGGGACAGGAAAAGCCGAAATCCATGGCAGCCCTCACATCACTCATGACCCGCTTCTGCGCGGGAGAGGACAGCTGGCTAGCCCACAGCAACAACCTCAGCAAAAATTATGGCAGTCCGGGTATCAAGGACCTCAATGGCAGGTCGCGTCGCAACAAGAACAAACGCTGCATTAACGGCGACAATAGTGAGGATACGGCAGTCAATGCCAGATTCAGAGGCTCTAAACCCCGTCAGCGAAAAAGCCATTCAAAAGAACTACTCCGGGTCCGTCCAATTTGGACCGAATACTCGATCGCTCGTGCCAGATACACGGCACCCCCGAAAAGCCAGCTAACCACACCAACAGGGACTATTGGGTATTCAAGCAGGCAGGCAAGCTAATTGCCGAAAACAATGACAATGGGCTGCATAGCGATGACGAGGAAGAGACCCGAATGCCGAACAATAGAGGACAGAATGGTTTCCCCCCACAAGTGCAGACGGTGAACATGATATACGCAATCCACATACCCAAAAGGGAGCGGAAGCGTGCACTCAGGGATATATACGCGATGGATCCAGTCGCCCCAAAGTTCAACCCATGGTCCTCCTGCCCGATCACTTTTGATCGAAGGGACCACCCCACCAGCATCCGCCACGGCGGATTCGCCGCATTGGTTTTAGACCCCAATCGTCGATGGATTTCACCTCACCAGAGTCCTGATGGACGGCGGCAGCAGCCTGAACCTGCTTTATCAGGATACAGTGCGCAAAATGGGCATAGACCCCCCCTCAAGAATTAAACCCACAAAGACGACCTTTAAAGGCGTCATACCAGGTGTAGAGGCCAATTGTACAGGCTCAGTTACACTGGAAGTGGTCTTCGGATCCCCGGATAACTTTCGAAGCGAGGAGTTAATCTTCGACATAGTTCTGTTCGCATCGGCTATCATGCCCTGCTCGGACGTACCGCGTTTGCAAAGTTCAACACGGTGCCGCACTACGCATACCTCAAGCTCAAGATGCCAGGCCCTCGAGGACTCATCACGGTCAATGGAAACACTGAACGCTCTCTCCGAACGGAGGAACATACAGCGGCACTCGCGGCAGAAGTACAGTGCAGCCTCTTAAGGCAATTCTCGAGTCCGGCCGTTAAGCGACCGGACACGGCTAAACGCGCCCGGAGTAACCTACAACAAGACCACCTGCCACGTTCTGAGCACGCGTAGCAATGCGGCCCCAACCCCAGCCCTACAAAATTGCAAGACTGGTCCTTCGCGTACATCATTACGCTCTGGAGATACCATGGGCATAGGGGAGGGGCACGACCACAATAGGCCTAGAATGCGGCTTAACCACACCAGGGGCTCTCAAGTGTGTCGTTCTTTTTTTTCTCTTTTTCTGTTTTTACCCACAGGACCCCGTTCATCAGAGGCCCTGTCCGGCAGTAGACCTGCCGAACTCACGATGCAATAGCCAGGGAAGGAGAAAGGCTACGACGAATATCCAGGTGGTCTCCATTACGAGCATTAAATCTGTTTTATAAACCATTCCGCAGCCTACCCCTGGAGGGGGACATGCTTAATAGTCCCATCCCTTGCTTATCGCACTATTTGTATCGTTCTGCATTCACAGCAGTACTTCTTGAATAAACAATGCAGCACCTTTTTGCTTATAATTGCATTTCTTTCTTATACATATGTTGATTTATGACATGTTGCATCCGTACGCTTTGGTACGGCTAGATACACCAGGGGCTTATGTTTCCCGCATAATGGTGTGATAAGTCCGAACACTTTCACAAGTGCGGCACCCCGAACTTATAGCATTATATGCATCGGCTCCGAATCATGTCTTGGGTCAATACTTGGGTTTGCCCGGCTCCCATGTTTTGGTACCTTATGTTCCGTTGTATCGGCTAAGGTAGCACTGGGAGAACCATTGCGATTGCGCCCCAGTTGAGCTGGGCGAGCGCCTCAGTGGAGAAAGCTAAAACTGACCATCATGATGAGGCGAGAGCCAGTCGCTATTCGAGAGGTTTTTTCGAGTCCCTAAAGACTTATGCCACTTAGAGCGAGGAAGCGGCTTTGTACGGCCCAGGCGTGGATAGCGCCCCGAATTCGGCCTCCCGAACACTAGGGGCTTCGCCGAAATTTAAAATTATAGAATTCTATGGCTAAGTAAGAGTGTTCAAGCATTATAAGTCCGGTTGCCTTGTTCGTTGTGTTGAGTGCCTCCCTAGATGGACCCAAAAATGGGAACAAGAGTGCTCAAATTTATCCCGAACACCCCAGTACTCTGAAGCCGACGACTTGCCATCTCTCAGATTTGATAAATGGCCGCACAGAAGGTAATATTTTAAATTAACAAAGCGTTGCTTAGCGCATATGAACAAAGTTTTCAGCGCACAGGATAACAAAGTGCGAGTCTACTCAAATATTACATCTTTGGAGCACTCACCCGCAATAATGCGGGCACCCTTCAGGACACTCTTATAATACATCTCGGGCATGCGATACTCCTTGCCCGGCGGTGGCGCGTCCGTCACAAGCTTCTCAGCATCCATCTTGCCCCATTGCACCTTTGCGCGGGCAAGGGCCCGACGGGCACCTTCAATATAGGGGGAGTGCTTGATGACTTCAACCCATGGACACGCATCCACCAGCCATCGCACCAGGCCGAAGTAGCTCCCAGGCATGGACTCCTTGGGTCACAGCCGAACTATGAGGCCCTTCATGGCCTGTTCGGCCACCTTGTGGAGCTCGACCAGCTGCTTCAGCTGGTCGCTAAGGGGCACCGGATGTCCGGCCTCAGCATACTGAGACCAGAAGACCTTCTCCGTCGAGCTCCCCTCCTCGGCCCTATAGAAAGCAGCAGCATCGGACACGCTGCGGGGCAGATCTGCGAACGCTCCTGGAGAGCTCCGAATTCGGGTAAGTGATAGGTAATTCACACTCAGATGCTTACTTTGCATGAAAAATGCCTTACCCGCCGCCATTTTCTTCAACGCCTCGATTTCCTGGAGGGCCTTGTAGGCTTCGGCCTTAGCGGCTTTGGCACTCTCAAGAGCCGATGCAAGCTTGGACTCTCGAGTCTTCGAGTTGCGCTCCAAACTCTCATGTTTTTCCACGAGAGCCTGGAGCTCTTGCTGTACCTCCGCCACCCGCGCCTCCTGCTTCTCTCGCTCGGTGCGCTCCGCGGTCGCATTACGTTCGGCCGCGGACACCGCCTCCTTCAGGGTCGCCACCTCGTTCGTGGCCCCTACAATACCCACGTTATCCTTGTCATTCTTCTTGCAACCAAATCCTTTTCTGTAAGGTACAATTTTAATAAGGTGTTACTCACCTTCCTTGTCCTCGAGCTGCTTCTTGGCACGGCCGAGCTCGTTCTCGGACCGCTCGAGGCTTTGCTTCAAAGTATTGACCTCTGCAGTCAGTGCGGCAGAGGTCAGCAGCACAGCGTGCAATCCCATATTGACATATTTTTTATGACTCCTGCGTATATCTTTTTAGATCCTCAGTCCGGCTTTTCTTTCCGAACACCAAACCGAGCATCAGGGGCTACTGTCTATGTGGTACTATTTTACATATATCAAAATCCTTACCCCAAAGCCTGTTAGAAGGCTGCTGCAGGCTTCGGTCAGCCCGCTCTTGGCGAGCTGAACCTTCTGAATCACCGCACTCATGACGGTGCGGTGTTCCTCTTTGATGGAAGCGCCGTTGAGCGCCTCTAGCAAGCTATCCGGCGCCTCCGGTTTGACGGAGGCCGCCGGTGTCACGGTCTTGCCCTTCTTACGAAGGGGCTGCCCGCCGGACTCCGGAGCCACTACAGGTTCCGGTGCGGAGTCCGGTGCAAAGTCCGGGAGGTTGCCCTGCGGCACCTCCGGGGCCTCCTCCTCCTGGCGGGTCCCTTCCTGGGATCCCACCTTGGCATCATCCGCATCACGGGGGGTGGAGGCGGTCGGAAGGGAATCCATATCCGACGCACCCAAGGACCCGCTCGACGAAGCGGGAAGATCATCCTTGGGCGGACTGCAGGGTTGCATGCAGCATTAGAAAGACACCATGTGGCGAAAAGAAAAATCATGAAGTTATTCGGGAGTCCGGATACTTACGATCTTGCCAGGGGCTTGGCCCTTGGAGGCCGATCCTCATCGTCATCGCCGGCATTGGCAGAGTAGTCCGGGGGAAGAGTCCTCCCCTTCTTGGACCCTTCGGCCTCCCTCGTTAGGGAGGCCTTCCTTTTCTTCCCTCCTCCTGCTGGGGGAGAGGCCTCTTTCTTCTTCTCCTCGCCTTCGTGGGAGGAGTCCGCCTCGGAGTCATCGTCCGATGACACCTGAAAACGGGAACTCTTTCGAGTGCCCATGGCCTTCTTCTTGGCCTTCTTTTCCGGCACCACGTGGGGTGCCGGAACCAGCAGTCGTGTTAAGCGGGCGTTCGCTGGGTCTTCTGGCAAAGGGGCCGGACAGTTAGTCTGCTCGGCCTTCTTCAGCCAGTCCTATCAAAGGAAGGGGAGTTTAGATCCTGCATAGAGTCAAACTATGGAAAACAAGTGTCCCGTAAAGGGTAAAATTGCTTACCTCGCTAGCCGGATGCTGCGAGCTGAATCCGCGATCTTCGGTAGCGGATGCGGGAGCCTCGGCGCCCTTAAACAGCACCCTCCAGGCCTCTTCGTACGTAGTGTCAAAGAGCCCGCTCAAATTCTGGTGCTGCGCCGAATCGAACTCCCACATATTGAAGTCCCGTTGTTGGCACGGGAGAATCCGGCGGATGAGCATGACCTGGATTATGTTGACAAGCTTGAGCTTCTTGTTCACTAACTTTTGTATGCAGGCTTGAAGTCCGGTCAGCTCCTCCGAATCACCCCATGTCCGGCCACTCTCTTTCCAGGAGGTTAGACGTATGGGGATGCCAGATCTGAATTCGGGGGCCGCTGCCCATTCAGGGTCACGCGGCTCTGTGATGTAGAACCACCTCGATTGCCATCCCTTGATGGTTTCCATGAAGGTGCCCTCGAGCCAAGTAGCATTGGGCATCTTGCCCACCATGGCGCCTCCGCACTCTGCTTGGCTGCCCTTCACAACCTTCGGCTTGACACTGAAGGTCTTGAGCCACAAGCCGAAGTGGGGCTGGATGCAGAGGAAGGCCTCACACACGACGATAAACGCCGAGATGTTGAGGATGAAATTCGGGGCCAGATCATGGAAATCCAGGCCGTAGTAGAACATGAGCCCCCGGACAAAGGGATGGAGTGGGAAGCCCAGTCCATGGAGGAAATGGGAAAGGAATACTACCCTCTCATGGGGCCTGGGTGTGGGGATGAGCTCCCCCTCATCGGGGAGCCGGTGCGCGATGTCGCTGGACAGATATCCGGCGATGTGCAGCTTCTGGATGTGCCCCTCCGTAACGGAGGAGGCCATCCACTTGCCTCCCGCTCCGGACATAGTTGGAGAAGGTTGAGGTGAGATATGCGGACTTGGGCGCTGGAGCTCGAGTTCGCGGAGATGGATAAGCAAAGGAGGAAGAAGGCGTAGGTAAAATAGTAGATCTTTATCCCCTTATATGGGCGGACGAAACCATGCGTCCCCACCAGCCTGATAAAACTCGCTTATCTCCCAAGCACTGCAATCAATGGCGCGGTTGGGTTACCCACGTCCGTATAGATGGGAATCCCGGAATAAGGGGAACACGATCTCTGCTTCGACAAGACGTGCCAAGGAAACTGCTTCGCTAAACGCGCTGAGGTGGTACAATAAAAACAATTCGAGTAAAGGCTTGGTGGTGGTGTGACGTCACGCCACAAAATACGTCAGCAGATTGAACTTGTGTAAATATTATTCTCTCTACGGTGGTATGTGGAATTTATTTTGCAGAGCCGGACACTATCCTGGTGTTCACAATCTTCTATGAATTATTCGGAGGAGGAACCCGCCTTGCAATGCCGAAGACAATATGCGCTCCGGACTCGTCGTCATTGAAGCCTGGTTCAGGGGCTACTGAGGGAGTCCTGGACTAGGGGGTGTCCGGATAGCTGAACTATCATGATCGGCCGAACTCCAAGACTATGAAGATACAAGATTGAAGACTTCGTCCCGTGTCTGGATGGGACTTTCCTTGGCGTGGAAGGCAAGCTTGGCGATACGGATATGTAGATCTCCTACCATTGTAACCGACTCTGTGTAACCCTAGCCCTCTCCGGTGTCTATATAAACCGGATGGCTTTAGTCCATAGGACGAACAATAATCATACCATAGGCTAGCTTCTAGGGTTTAGCCTCCTTGATCTCGTGGTAGATCTACTCTTGTGATACCCACATCATCAATATCAATCAAGCAGGACGTAGGGTTTTACCTCCATCAAGAGGGCCCGAACCTGGGTAAAACATCGTGTCCCTTGTCTCCTGTTACCATCTGCCTAGACGCACAGTTCGGGACCCCCTACCCGAGATCTGCCGGTTTTGACACCGACATCCATCTTCAAGCTTCAAGAGCAGAACGAGCACCTCCAAGTGCAGATCTTTGACCTGCAAAACCAAAATTGTGAGTATGAATACATATTTAAGAGCATGAGTTTGGCTGCAGATCTGAGGATCTCGGAGACTCATTCATATTTTTATGATGGTAAGCCTATGCCTTGGAGGATGGAGGACAAGCTTCCCACATCAACAACTTCATCACCACCACCGCCAAAGAAGGAGAATTGAGTACATGGGTATGGGCACTCCCCTTGGCTTGTGCCAAGCTTGGGCGAGGTGCCCCAGTATCGTATCACCATTACATCTTTACCTTTATCGTTTTTCTTAGTTCGATCCTTTTGGTTACATCTTGGTTTAGTAGAATAAAGTTTTTTAGTATGATCTAGCTTTGAGCTCTGCTTTGCGTTCTCTCTATGTAATCGAGTCCGAGAATTATATAATAAAGATTAGTTTTGAGTTGATGGCTTTGCTTTCTTGGTATGATCTTGAGGGAAATAAATATTATATAATGATCTTATGGAAAGTGATGACTTCACATACAAGAAGTATGTCACATAAAATTTATTGAGCGCTGACAAGCATAGTTTTGGTCATTGTTGCAATTAATAGGAAGTAATAAATAAGGCGAGGTCTCACATATAAGTATACTATCTTGGACATCTTTTAGGATTGTGAGCACTCATTAAAATATTATATGCTAAAAGGGTCATGTTGGACAAGGAAGAGAATGTATTGAGTTATGTTTCTTTATATCCGAGTAGAAGTTATATTATCATGGACCCTCCAACATGTTGAGCTTGCTTCTCACCCCATGCTAGCCAAATCTTTTGCACCAAGTAGAGATACTACTTGTGCATCCAAAATACCTTAACCCAGTTTTGCCATGAGAGTCCACCATACCTACCTATGGATTGAGTAAGATCCTTCAAGTAAGTTGTCATCGGTGCAAGCAATAAAATTTCTCTCTAAATATGTATGATCTTTTAGTGTGAAGAAAATAAGCTTTATACGAACTTGTAACATGGAAGAAATAAAAGTGACAGACTGCATAATAAAGTTCTTTATCACAAGCGGCAATATAAAGTGATGTTCTTTTGCATTAAGATTTTGTGCATCCAACCATAAAAGCACATGACAACCTCTGCTTCCCTCTACGAAGGGCCTATCTTTTCTTTTACCTCCTATTCTTATACAAGAGTCATGGTGATCATCATATAGCGACCAAACCTCAACCGGTCTAATCTCTGTGCATCAATGTCATCACTGGATCGGTAATGCTGACACACACAGTACTCGAGGATTTATAACAGAGTCTCAATCACACACTTATTACATCGAAATGTCTCAAAACAGAACTTATTACAATAATAAGGCGTAAGGCCATCTAAATAAGATAACAGCGGAAGGCTTCGATGATAAAGTGAGTCCATCAACTCCAACGGCATAACTGAGTGAACGCCAATGACCTAGTGCACCTTACTCTTCGTTTGAAAAGTCTACAACATGATATGTTGCAACCCGAAATGGGTCAGCACATGGAATATGCTAGCAATGTAACACAAGAGAGCAATGAATGGAATAAATGCTATCACTATATGCATATATGGCTGGTGGAAAGCTCTATGATTAATGATTTTTGCATAAAGCTAATTTTTCCCTACAACAAAGGAATAAGTTTTATTTAACTATCATGGTGGTTGTTAAACATTGAGAAGGTTCCTCCAACTCAATCCCAATTAAACAATAGCAATTAACCCAACAAATTAATTTAGAGTGATGAAATCAACACGATAATCCGAGAACCAGATACTCAAGATGTCCATAACCAGGGACACGGCTAACCATGATTAGTTTGTACACTCTGCAGAGGTTTGTGCACATTCCCCACAAGACTCGATCTCCTCCGTTAGATTTCTCGCACTACATGGTGTTTGAGAAACGGATGACCAAGACACAGTCTTTCAGAGACATTAACTCTTTACTCTGGATGGACAGTTACACCTACTTTCCCCTACATCTGCTAGCCCATCACTGAAAGAGGTCATGTAACCTACTAAACTATGCTAGAGCCCATAATAGCTTGTGGCTTCACACGGAAGTATCTAGCATGAATAATCTTATGATCGCTTTGAGCCTGGGTGGCGAACCATAGGATGATCACACGGGTACTCCGGGATATCCTAGGAAAACACTGGATTCTCCAGGTGCCTGCAACCAATCCACCCAGATGTGTATTTAAGTAGCCACCTTAAGTTAACCATTAATTAACAATTCTCACATTTGTCATGGATACACTCAACCAATCCACGTCTACAAGCATAGCATAGCAGTTTAAGCACAACATAGAAGTAACTCCCAAAGGTTTGATAATAACAGGCAATAGGTTCTACCTCCTCATCTACTTCCCAAACCCACATGTTAATCAGATCCTAACCATGCAACGTTTGAGGATTGTAACTAATGCATAAAAACTGGGTAGTAAAGGGATATGATCAAAGTATTAATTGCTTTGCTGACGATCTGCAAACCCTAGAGACTCATAGTAGCACACTTCGCACTCCGGGAATTCTATCGCAAACAAGCATTAGCATACATAAGAACTCTAGCATAGATGCACGGGTAAAACTCAAACAAGAAGATCCAAACAGAAAGTTCAATCGAAGAGCTTCAATTTGCAAAAAGAATCAACTCAAACGGAGCAACGAAACTCAAGATACGAACGGAACCATTTACTAATCTGGACTAAAGTCAAATTTTACCATAACAAAATCATGTTCAAGTTGGTTAACTAGAAAAAGGGCTTTGAGATGAAGATTTATCCGTTGGTTTCATCTAATTTGGATAAACGAGTAAAAAAGATATACTAGATTGAAGATCAGGGCAGAAATCGCGATAAAAAATAATCGCAGATAAACCTTGGAAAATAAAACGGAATAAACAAACTAACGAACGAACGCTCGCTAATTGAGCCTAACCGGCGAACAACGTTCATTAAAACGAACGAATGGACGAACGTCCGCTAAATAAAAAAATAGATCTAGAGTTTCTAAAAAACCGGGAAGGTTTTTACCTAAATCGAAAAAAACCGGCGGCGAGACCGGCGAGGTACGGCGCGGCTCCGGTGGCTTCCAGCGAGGCAGGGCGGCTGCGCGGGCGGCGGCGGGGTGGCGCGGGTGGTGCGACGCGGGGCGGCGAGGCAGGCGGCTACGGCAGCGAAGCGGTGGCACCGACGCTGTGGTGGCGGTGTGTGGCGGCGGGGCGGGACGAGGGCCTCGAGGGGTGGCATTTAAAGGGGCGCATCCCATCTTGGCGGAAGGGCCAAGGCGACGCCGACGACGGCTCGGACTCTGGTGGAGTCTGGCTCAGGCACGCGAGTGAGGGCGGCGGCGGCTGTGGGACGGCTGGGCCGCTGGCCCAGTGCGGTCTGCGAACTTTTTTTCTAATAATTTTCACCCGAACGAAAAACTCCTAATAAATTAAAAACAAATTCTAAAAATGCCAAAAAAATCACCGTCTAAATAAAATATTTAAAACAAAGTGAACATTTTTGTGGCCTAAAAATGCAATTTTGAAAAAATGCATATTTTTCTAATTCAAGTAAAATAGCAATAAAATCCAAATAAAAACATTTGTTTGATTTTAGCATTTTCCTCCAATATTTCTTTTATTTTGGAGAAGCCATTTTATCCCCCTCTCTTTTATTTTAATAACAAAAAAATTTCGGAGAGAAAAATTAATTAAAACCAAATTGATCCTCTTTTCAATATTTGAGAAAATTCAAATATGGAAATAAACGAAATCCCCAACTCTCTTTCTGGGTCCTTGAGTTGCTTAGCATTTCTAGGATCAAATCAAACGCAATTAAAATATGATATGCATATGATGACCTATGTATAACATTCGAAATTGAAAATTTGGGATGTTACAAACCTACCCCCCTTAAGATGAATCTCTCCCTCGAGATTTGGGTTGGATAGAAAATAGGTGTGGGTGGTCCTTCCGTAGATCTTCCTGTCGTTCCCAGGTGGCTTCATCCTCGGTATGGTGGCTCCACTGAACATTGCAAAACTTGACAACCTTGTTGCATGTGACTCGGCTGGCAAAACTCGAGAATCTTCACTTGTTTCTCTTCGTAGGTCAAATCACTATCCAACTGAATCGCTTCCAATGGCACTGTATCTCTCAGAGGAATATCGGCCATCTCTGCATGACACTTCTTCAACTGGGAAATGTGAAACACATCGTGAACTCCTGACAATCCTTGTGGCAATTCCAGCTTGTAAGCAACTTCTCCCATACGTTCCAAAACTTTGTATGGTCCCACAAAACGTGGTGCTAACTTTCCCTTAACTCCAAAACGCTTAACTCCTCGAAGTGGTGACACATGAAGGTACACTATGTCTCCGACTTCGTAAACTGTCTCCTTGCGTTTAGAATCCGCATAACTCTTCTGCCTGGACTGGGCTACCTTGAGTCTGTCGCGAATCATCTTAACCTTCTCTTCAGGCTCCTTAATCAAATCTGGTCCAAACAACTGACGGTCTCCAATTTCATCCCACAATAATGGTGTCCTGCACCTCCTGCCGTACAAGGCTCCGAAAGGGGCCATCTTCAAACTGTCTTGATAACTGTTATTATAAGAGAACTCTGCATACGGCAAATTGTTGTCCTAGCTAGATCCATAATCTAGCGCACAAGCTCTCAACATGTCCTCTAGAATCTGATTGACTCTCTCAGTCTCTCCATCTGTCTGTGGATGAAAGGTTGTACTGAACTCTAGCCTAGTACCCAAAGTCTCATGCAACTGATTCCAGAACTTTGAGGTAAACTGGGTTCCTCTATCTGATACAATAGTCCTTGGAACTCCATGCAGACATACGCTCATGGTCATGCATATCTTTGCCAACTTAGCACTCGTATAAGCGGTCTTCACCGGGATGAAATGAGCTACTTTCGTCAGACGGTTGACTACAACCCAGATAGAGTCATAGCCTGAACGAGTCCTGGGCAATCCAGTGATAAAATTCATGTCAAGCTTGTCCCACTTCCATTCGTGTATCGACAATGGCTGTAGAAATCCTGCTGGCTTCTGATGCTCTGCCTTAACTCTCTGACATACATCACATACTGCTACATACTCGGCAATATCCTTCTTCATTCCTGTCCACCAGAAACTTTCCTTCAAATCCAGATACATCCTAGTGTTCACTGGGTGAATCGAATATGGCGAATCATGGGCCTCCTGCAGAATCAACTTCCTGATCTCGGGGTCATTAGGAACATATACGCGATCCTCAAACTATAATGTATCATGCTCATCCTCACGAAATCCTTTAGCCTTTCCTTTACTCATCCTTTCCTTTATCTCGGCAATCTCCTTTCCAGTCTTCTAGGCTTCTCTGATATTACCCATCAAAGTGGTCTGAATTTCCAATGCTGCCACATAACCTCTCGGAATTATTTCCAAGCATAGCTTGCGAAGATCCTCTGCTAACTCCTTGGGTAATCCTCCGGTCATGAGCGTATTAACATAACTATTGCGACTCAATGCATCGGCTACTACATTATCCTTTCCGGGATGATAGTGCAATTTCATATCATAATCCTTAATGAGCTCCAACCATGTCCTTTGCCTGAGATTCAACTCCTTCTGTGTGAAGATAGATTTCAGACTCTTATGATCCTTGTATACCTCACAGTGGTTTCCAATGAGAAAATGTCTCTGATACATCTCCAATGTATCTATAATTTTTGATTGTTCCATGCTATTATATTACCTGTTTTGGATGTTTATGGGCTTTATTTTACACATTTATATCATTTTTGGGACTAACCTACTAACCGGAGGCCCAACCCATATTGCTGTTTTTTTTGCCTATTTCAGTATTTCAAAGAAAAGGAATATCAAACAAAGTCCAAACGGAATGAAACCTTCGGGAGCGTGATTTTTAGAACGAAAGTGATCCAGAGGACTTGGAGTGCAAGTCAGGAAGCAGTCATAGCTTCCTCGAGAGGGTAGGGCACCCCCCCCTATAGGGCGCGCCCCCTGTCTCGTGGGCCCCTCGGGCGTCCACCAACGTACTTCTTCCTCTTATATAAGCCTACGTACCCCGAAAACATCCAGCGAGCAAAAAAACACAATTTCCACCACTGTAACCTTCTGTATCCGCGAGATCCCATCTTGGAGCCATCGTCGGGGTTCTGCCGGAGGGGGAATCCACCATGGAGGGCTTCTACATCAACACCATAGCCCTTCTGATGAGTTGTGAGTAGTTTACCACAGACCTTCGGGTCCATAGTTATTAGCTAGTTGGCTTCTTCTCTCTTTTTGGATCTCATTATATACAATGTTCTCCCCCTCTCTTGTGGAGATCTATTCGATGTAATCTATTTTTGTGGTGTGTTTGTCGAGATCCGATGAATTGTGGGTTTCTGATCAGATTTATCTATGGATAATAATTGAATCTTCTCTAAATTCTTTTATGTGATTGAGTTATCTTTGCAAGTCTCTTCAAATTATCAGTTTGGTTTGGCCTACTAGATTGATCTTTCTTGCCATGGGAGAAGTGCTTAGCTTTGGGTTCAATCTTGCGGTGTTCTTACCCAGTGACAGAAAGGGTTGCAAGACACGTATTGTATTGTTGGCATCGAGGATAAAAATATGGGGTTTATATCATATTGCTTGAGTTTATCCCTCTACATCATGTCATCTTGCTTAATGCGTTACTCTGTTCTTATGAACTTAATACTCTAGATGCATGCTGGATAGCGGTCGATGTGTGGAGTAATAGTAGTAGATGCAGGCAGGAGTCGGTCTACTTGTTGCGGACGTGATGCATATATACATGATCATGCCTAGATAACGTCATAATTATTAGCTTTTCTATCAATTGCTTGACAGTAATTTGTTCACCCATCGTAATACTTGTGCTCTTGAGCGAAGCCACTAGTGAAACCTATGGCCCTCGGGTCTATCTCTTATCATATTTGCTTCCAATCTACTTCTATTTACATCTTTATTTTCTGCATCTAAATTATTAAATACCAAAAATATATTTATCTTATCATATTAGCTCTATCAGATCTCACTTTCGCAAGTGGCCGTGAAGGGATTGACAACCCCTTTGTCGCGTTGGTTGCGAGTTCTTTGTTTGTTTGTGTAGGTTCATGGGACTTCTTGAGAAGCCTCCTACTGGATTGATACCTTGGTTCTCAAAAACTAAGGGAAATACTTACGCTACTGTGCTGCATCACCCTTTCCTCTTCAAGGAAAACCAACGCAAGCTCAAGACGTAGCAAGAAGGATTTCTGGCGCCGTTGCCGGGGAGGTCTTCGCTCAAGTCAAGACATACCAAGTACCCATCACAAACTCATCTCCCTCGCATTTACATTATTTTCCATTTGCCTCTCGTTTTCCCCTCCCCCACTTCACCTTTGACGTTTTATTCGCCCTCTCTTTCCCAATCTCCTCTCTTTTCTGTCTACTGTTTTCTGTTTGCTTGTGTGCTTGCTTGTCCTCATGGCTTTGCCTAAGAGTACCGACCTCCTTCTTAGGAGGTTCGAAGAGATTGAGTCAAATATTAGAAACTTTATGAATTTGCAATTTGAGCATAATAATTTTTTTAGATGATGAAGATCTTAAAGTTATTGATGTGTCCCCTATTAGATCTTTGTTTTGTAAAATGAATCTTGAAAATATTGGGACTGGAGATGAGTCAACTTTATTTAGAAGGCGTCCCAAGAATTCTGAATTTTTAGATCTTGATGCTAAATTTGGTAAAAGTGGGATTGGAGAGGTCATGACTTTAAATAGTTTTGAACCCACTATCTCGGACTTCAAGGAATTTGATTATGGTAATTATTCTTTAGAAGGTTGTATTTCCTTGTTGAAATCCGTTGTTAATTCTCCACATGCTTATAGTCAAAATAAAGCTTTTACCAAACATATCGTTGATGCCTTGATGCAATCTTTTGATGAAAAAATTAATTTGGAAGTTTCTATACCTAGAAAACTTAATGATGAGTGGGAACCTACTATAAAGATTAAAATTAAAGATCATGAGTGTTTTTCTTTGTGAGATTTGGGTGCTAGTGTTTCCATGATTCCGAAAACTTTATGTGATACTGTAGGTTTCCATGATCTTGATGATTGCTCTTTAAATTTGCATCTTGCGGATTCCACCATTAAAAAACCAATGGGAAGGGTCAATGATGTTCTAATTGTTGCACATAGAAATTCGGTGCCCGTTGATTTTATCATTCTTGATATAGATTGCAATCTTTCTTGCCCTATTATTCTTGGTAGACCTTTCCTTAGAATGATTGGCGCGATTATTGATATGAAGGAAGGGAATATTAGATTCCAATTTCCATTAAAGAAAGGCATGGAGCACTTTCCAAGAAAGAAAGTCAAATTACCTTATGAATCTATCATGCGGGCTACTTATGAACCAAGTGCCAAAGATGGCACTACTTAGATCTATCTTCGCTTTTATGCCTAGCTAGGGGCGTTAAACGATAGCGCTAGTTGGGAGGCAACCCAATTTTCTTTATGTTTTTTCTTTTAGTTCCTGTTTAGTAACAAATTTTGTTTCTACTTTCTGTTTAGATGTGTTTTCATGTTTTATTTAGTGTTTGTGCCAAGTAGAACCTATAGGATAACCTATGATATGAGTTGATTTGATTCTGCTGAAAAACAGAAACTTCGCGCTCACAAAAAAAATCAATAAAACACAGGAACGAGATTTTGCATTGATTCTTTTTGCTGCTAATCAATAAACAAATTGTAAAGTACCTCCTATTTTTGTAGGAATTTTAGAGTTCCATAAGTTTGCGTTAGTTACAGATTGCTACACACTGTTCTGTTTTTGACAGATTCTGTTTTTCGTGTGTTGTTTGCTTATTTTGATGCATCTATGGCTAGTATGTAAGGGTATGAACCATAGAGAACTTGGAATACAGTAGTTTTAACACCAAAATAAATAAATAATGAGTTCATTACAGTACCTTATGTGGTGGTTTTGTTTTCTTTCACTAACGGAGCTTATAGATTTCCTGTTGAGTTTTGTGTTGTGAAGTTTTCAAGTTTTGGGTAAAGCTTTTATTGACTATGGAATAAGGAGTGGCAAGAGCCTAAGCTTGGGGATTCCCAAGGCACCCCAAGATATTCAAGGATAGCGAAAAGCCTAAGTTCGGGGATGCCCCGGGAAGGCATCCCCTCTTTCGTCTTCGTTCATTCGTAACTTGGAGCTATATTTTTATTTGCCACATGATATGTGTTTTGCTTGGAGCGTCGTGTATTATATTAGTCTTTGCTTTTTAGTTTACCACATTCATCCTTGATGTACACACCTTTTAGGAGAAGCCTATTTTATTAGAATTTGCTAGAATACTCTATGTGCTTCACTTATATCTTTTTGAGCTTGATAGTTTTTGCTCTAGTGCTTCACTTATATCTTTTAGAGCACGATGGTGGAATTATTTTGTAGAAATTTCTAGTCTCTCATGCTTCACTTATATCTTTTTGTGAGTCTTTTAGAACATCATGGTATTTGCTATGGTCATAGAGTTGGTCCTATAATGGTAGGCATCCAAGTTGGGTATAATAAAAACTATCATAGGAAGTGAATTGGATGCTATGATCAATTTGATACTTGATAATTGTTTTGAGATATGGAGGTAGTGATATTAAAGTCATGCTAGTTGGGTGATTATGAATTTAAAGAATGCTTATGTTGAAGTTAGCAAATCCCATAGCATGCACGTATGGTTAAAGTTGTGTAACAAATTTGAAACATGAAGTGTACCTGGCTTGTGCATCCTTATGAGTGGCGGTCGGGGACGAGCGATGGTCTTTTCCTACCAATCTATCCCCCTAGGAGCATTCGCGTAGTACTTGATTTTTGATGAATTCTAAATTTTTGCAATAAGTATATGAGTTCTTTTGACTAATGTTGAGTCCATGGATTATACGCACTTTTACCTTTCCACCATTGCTAGCCTCTTCGATACCGTGCATTGCCCTTTCTCACCTTGAGAGTTGGTGTAAACTTCGCCGATGCATCCAAACCCCGTGATATGATACGCTCTATCACATATAAACCTCCTTATATTTTCCTCAAAACAGCCATCATACCGACCTATTATGGCATTTCCATAGCCATTCCGAGATATATTGCCATGCAACTTTCCACTGTTCCATTTATCATCATCATGACATACATTACTTTTGTCATACTGCCATTGCATGATCATGTAGTTGACATCGTATTTGTGGCAAGGCCACCATGCATTATTTTCTCATACATGTCACTCTTGATTCATTGCACCATCCCGGTACACCGCCGGAGGCATTCATATAGAGTCATATCTTGTTCTAGTTTCGAGTTGTAATTCATATGCTGTAATCAATAGAAGTGTGATGATCATCATTTTTAGAGCATTGCCCAAAGAAAAAAAAAAGAAAGGCCAAAAGAAAAAAAAGGCCCAAAAAATAGAAAAAAAATAAAGGGGCAATGCTACTATCTCTTTTTCCACACTTGTGCTTCAAAGTAGCACTTTGTTCTTTATGTGGTGAGTCTCATATTTTGTGCTTCAAAGTAGAACCATGTTTTTCATGTAGAGAGTCTCATAAGTTGTCTTTTTCATACTAGTGGGAATTTTTCATTATAGAACTTGGCTTGTATATTCCTACGATGGGCTTCCTCAAATGCCCTAAGTCTTCGTGAGCAAGCAAGTTGGATGCACACCCACTAGTTTTCTTTTGTTGAGCATTTATTTATAGCTCTAGTGCATCCGTTGCCTGGCAATCCCTACTCCTCATTTTGACATCAATTGATGGGCATCTCCATAGCCCGTTGATTATCCTCGTCAATGTGAGACTTTCTCCTTTTTTTCTCCACACAATCCCCATCATCATATTCTATTCCACCCATAGTGCTATATCCATGGCTCACGCTCATGTATTGCGTGAAGGTTGAAAAAGTTTGAGATTATTTAAGTATGAAACAATTGCTTGGCTTGTCATCGGGGTAATAGAAGTTGGGAATATCTTTGTGTGATGAAAATGAAGCATAGCCTAACTATATGATTTTGTAGGGATGAACTTTCTTTTGCCATGTTATTTTGAGAAGACATGATTGCTTTGATTAGTATGCTTGAAGTGTTACTATTTCTTTTATCAATATGAACTTTTATTTTGAATCATTTGGATCTGAACATTCATGCCACAATAAAGAAAATTACATTGAGAATTACGCTAGGTAGCATTCCACATCAAAAAGTTCCTTTTTATCATTTACCTACTCGAGGACGAGCAAGAATTAAGATTGGGGATGCTTGATACGTATCCAACATATCTATAATTTTTGATTGTTCCATTCTATTATATTACCTGTTTTGGATGTTTATGGTCTTTTACACATTTATATCATTTTTGGGACTAACCTACTAACCGGAGGCCCAGCCCGTATTGTTGTTTTTTGCCTATTTCAGTATTTCGAAGAAAAGGAATATCAAACGGAGTCCAAACAGAATGAAACCTTCGGGGCCGTGATTTTTGGAACGAACGTGATCCAGAGGACTTGGAGTGCAAGTCAAGAAGCAGCAGTAGCTTCCACGAGAGGGTAGGGCGTGCCCCCCTGTCTCGTGGGCCCCTCGGGCGTCGACCGACGTACTTCTTCCTCTTATATAAGCCTACGTACCCCGAAAACATCCAGGGAGCAAAAAAACACAATTTCCACCACTGTAACCTTCTGTATCCGCGAGATCCCATCTTTGAGCCGTCGTTGGTGTTTTGCCGGAGGGGGAATCCACGATGGAGGGCTTCTACATCAACACCATAGCCATTCCGATGAGTTGTGAGTAGTTTACCACAGACCTTCGGGTCCATAGATATTAGCTAGTTGGCTTCTTCTCTCTTTTTGATCTCAATACAATGTTCTCCCCCTCTCTTGTGGAGATCTATTTGATGTAATCTCTTTTTCGGTGTGTTTGTCGAGATCCGACGAATTGTGGGTTTATGATCAGATTTATCTATGGATAATAATTGAATCTTCTCTGAATTCTTTTATGTGATTGAGTTATCTTTGCAAGTCACTTCGAATTATCGGTTTGGTTTGGCCTACTAGATTGATCTTTCTTGCCATGGGAGAAGTGCTTAGCTTTGGGTTCAATCTTGCGGTGTTCTTAACCAGTGACAGAAAGGGTTGCAAGACATGTATTGTATTGTTGCCATCAAGGATAAAAAGATGGGGTTTATATCATATTGCTTGAGTTTATCCCTCTACATCATGTCATCTTGCTTAATGCGTTACTCTGTTCTTATGAACTTAATACTCTAGATGCATGCTGGATAGCGTTTGATGTGTGGAGTAATAGTAGTAGATGCGCAGGCAAGAGTCGGTGTACTTGTTGCGGACGTGATGCCTATATACATGATCATGCCTAGATAACGTCATAATTATTTGCTTTTCTATCAATTGCTCGACAGTAATTTGTTCACCCACAGTAATACTTATGCTCTTGAGAGAAGCCACTAGTGAAACCTATGGCCCCCGGGTCTTTCTCTTATCATATTTGCTTCCAATCTACTTTTATTTGCATCTTTATTTTCTGCATCTATGTTATAAAATACCAAAAATATATTTATCTTATCATATTATCTCTATCAGATCTCAGTTTCGCAAGTGGCCGTGAAGGGATTCACAACCCCTTTCTTGCGTTGGTTTAAAGTTCTTTGTTTGTTTGTGTAGGTTCGTGGGACTTGTTGACAAGCCTCCTACTGGATTGATACCTTGGTTCTCAAAAACTGAGGGAAATACTTACGCTACTGTGCTGCATCACCCTTTCCTCTTCAAGGAAAACCAACGCAAGCTCAAGACGTAGCAGTCTCCATGTCTTCAGTGCATGCACTACGGCTGCTAACTCCAAATCATGAGCTCATGAGGTTTAAGATGTCGTGAGGCATATGAAACGACTCTTCCTTCCTGCATAAGCACTGGTCCAAGTCCTCGACGTGAAGCGTCGCAATACACTCGATAATCCTTCGTTGATCTGGAAGAATCAGCACTGGGGTTGTAACCAAACGTTTCTTAAACTCCTGAAAACTGGCTTCACACTCCTCAGTCCATTTGACTTGGTGTCCTTCTTCAACAACTCTGTCATGGGCTTTGCAATCCTGGAGAAATTCTCAATGAACCTCCAATAATAACCTGCGAGTCCGAGAAAACTCCTGATCTCTCCAACTGATGTGGGTGCCACCCATTTAGTCACAGAAATAACCTTGGTGGGGTCTACTACTATTCCTTCTTTGGATATAACATGTCCAAGAAATCCAACTTTCTTCAACCAAAACTCACATTTGCTGAACTTGGCATATAACTGGTGTTCCCTGAGCTTCTCGACAACCAAACGCAAATGTTCCTTATGCTCCTCTTCGTTCTTTGGGTAGACCAATATATCATCAATGAACACCACGACGAACTTATCCAGAAACTCCATAAACACTTTGTTCATCATGTTCATGAAATAGGCAGGCGTGTTAGTCAGACCAAATGACATAACAGTATACTCGTATAGCCCGTACCTTGTGGTAAAAGTTGTCTTAGGTATATCCTGCTCTCGAATCTTCAGCTGATGGTATCCTGATCGCAGATCGATCTTGGAAAATACTTTAGCTCCTTGCAACTGGTTAAACAAATCATTGATCATCGGCAGCAGGTACTTGTTCTTGATCGTCGGCTCATTCAACGCACGATAATCAACAACCATCCTTAATGATCCATCTTCTTCTCCACTAGAAGTACCAGGGCACCCCAAGGTGACGAACTTGGTCGAATATAACCTTTATCCAGTAACTCCTTAATCTGCTTCTTAATTTCCTCCAACTCCTTTACGGGCATCCAATACGGTCTCTTTGATATTGGCCCGGTGCCTGGCAAAAGCTCAATCAAAAACTCAATGTCTCGATCCGGTGGCATGCCTGGCAACTCCTCCGGAAATACGTCGGGGTAATCCTTCACCACTGGTACTTCCTCCCGTACAACTCCTGATAAGGAATTCACTTGAGTCCTTTTCGGCACATGCCGGATACATACTTGATCCTTCTTCCTTCTGGGGTGGTGAGCATAATTGACTTACTGGTGCAATCGATATTTCCCCTATACATTGATAACCAATCCATACCCAATATCACATCCAAACCTTGCGACTCCAGAATTATCAGATCTGAGGGGAAAACATGCCTACCTATGGTCAATGGCATCTGAAAACATCCTTGGCTTGCCATATGCTCCGCTCCTGGCGAGCTCACTAACATAGGTGTCCTAAGAACCCTGGTGGGCAACTTATACTTATCCACGAATCCCCTTGATATGTATGAATGCGGTGAACCAGTATCAAAAAGAACGATTGCAGTAAATGACTTAACCAAAAACGTACCTATAACTGCATCTGGCTGCTCTTCAACCTCTTCCACGGTAACGTGGTTCACTTGTCCCCTGTTGAAAGGGTTGGGCTTCTTCCCAAAGCTTCCATTTCCATTTCCATTCTTTGCTTCAGAACACTCGGTGGCGTAATGTCCATTCTGACCGCACTTGAAACAAGTAATGTGACTTAGATCATTCTTGGCGGGCGTTGCTGGGTTGGAACGGTTCTGGATATTGTTTCCTCCATTCCCATTCCCATTCTTGGGGCCACTATGGTTATGCGAACTTACTCCATTGGAATTATGGCATCCATGGTTATGGTGAATGTGTCCTCCCGAGTTTGGGGTAAAACAAGGTCTCTGCTAAGCTCCTGAATTGTACTTCCCTTGTCCATACTTCCTCTTGCGGCTCTCTATCTGCTGCTGCTTCCCTTCAATCATAAGAGCTCTATCTACCAACTCCTAGTAGTTGTTGAATGTTGCCACCATCAACTGCATGCTCGGCTCATCATTCAGTCCTTCTAGAAACTTCTCCTGCTTAGCAGCATCAGTTGCTACGTCATCAGGGGCATAGCATGCTAACTTACTAAACTCATCCACATACTGGCCCACTGTGTGTCCTCCTTGGCGCAAGTTGCGAAACTCGTGCTTCTTCATGTTCATAGCTCCTGCTGAAACATCAGCAGTGCGGAAGGCCTGCTGAAACTGATCCCATGTAACAGTGTCAATGGGGTAAGTGGTTGTGAAATTCTCCCACCATGATGCTGCGGATCCATCAAGCTGATGTGCAGCGAAACGCACTCTCTCCACATCTGTGCATCCTGCAGTGGTCAGATCCCTTCCAATCTTCGGAGCCAATCATCTGCAACAATCGGCTCGGTGCTACTAGAGAACAACGGCAGATTAAGCCTTAGGAAACGGGCTAAGTGATCAACAGGTGGTCGTGGTGGTGGGTTGTTGTTGTTGTTGTTATTGTTGTTGTTGTTGTTGCCTTGGTTCTGATTCTGAACTAAAAGCTGCATCAGGGTATTCTGCTGCTGGATCAACTGAGTGAGCTCTGGTGGGAAGGCAAATCCATTGTCACATCTCGAAGGCATCTGATGGGTTTAGAAAAGATGAGAAAACAGAATAGAATGAGGTCTAAAGAGAAAAACACTACCCATATGCACATGAGACAAACGCCCTCATATCACATCAATCAATTCAAACAAGGGCATAAAATCGATCTAACTACCGTTACAAAAGTGCTCGGACTATTACTATATGCATGGGGGTATACTACTAATAATATGGTGGTCGAATAGAAGTTTTGATTGATGGAAGACTACATGATATCCGCTCCAGCTACATCAACGTAGTCATCATGCTACCGTCGGGGTCAGAATCGGTGTCATTGATGATGATGTAGTCCTCTGAACAAATGTCCTTGGAATGGTCGTCATCTCCTCCTGGTGCGGGGTCTCCCATGAATACTCCTAGCTTCCTCGTTAGGTCGTCATTCTTCTCCACTAGTATTACCATTTCCTCCTCATATCCGTCGCGTGTATACTTGAGTTCCTCCTCTAGCTCCATGATCCTGGTCATCGCCTTCTTCAGATCTATCATGCTTGCGCACATCTGGTTCTCCTGGCGACGAATATGCTGGTTTAACTCCTGAATGAAAGCTGCAATGCACCTGTCCCTCCTGGTACTGATCATCTCCCATTGCTCATCTCGACACCCACATATCTGGTAAATAGTGTCCTTAATATCATTATGATAAACTTCTCCAATGCGTCCCATGGTGATGTGGGTTGCCATGCTCTTTCCTAGAATCCAGGTTGGTGCATCAAAGGAAAATTCTATGGGCTCAGTAACTGGCATGAATGTCCTTCTGAAACTTGAACTCGAATCATCCAACGCTCCTCTTCTGGGGAAGTGGCGATGTAGGTCCCGGTGAAGCTTGGTATTCCGATGTTCAGGTACTTAGTGACTTCCTTCAAGTGTCGCTCAAAAGGTCTGTCTTCATCCGGTTGTGTAAACTTGTACCTTGAGTCCGCCATCCTATAGAGTGGAAAAGGGAAAGGAGTCAGAAATGAGTAGAGAAGAGTGACCTATGGTTCAACTTAGTGGTCGTGTCCTACAGTCAGTGTGTGCTCTGATATCATCTTGTAGCGACCAGATCTCAACCGGTCTAGTCTCTATGCATCAGTGCCATCCCTGGATCGGTAATGCTGACACGCACAGTACTCGAGGATTTATAACAGAGTCTCAATCACACACTTATTACATCAAAATGTCTCAAAAGAGAACTTATTACAATAATAAGGCGTAAGGCCATCTAAATAAGATAACAACGGAAGGCTTGGAAGATAAAGTTAGTCCATCAACTCCAACGGCATAGCTGAGTGAACGACAACGACCTATCGCACCTTACTCTTCGTTTGAAAAGTCCGCAACATGATATGTTGCAGCCCAAAACGGGTCAGCACATGGAATATGCTGACAATGTAACACACGAGAGCAATGAACAGAATAAATACTATCACTATATGCATATATTGTTGGTGGAAAGCTCTATGGTTAATGTTTTTGCATAACACCAATTCTCCCTACAACAAAGGAATAAATTTTATTTAACTATCATGGTGGTTGTTAAACATTGAGAAGGTTCCTCCAGCTCAATCCCAATTAAAGAATATCAATTAACCCAACAAATTAATTTAGAGTGATGAGATCAACATGATAACCCAAGAACCAGATACTCAAGATGTCCATAACCGAGGACACGGCTAACCATGATTAGTTTGTACACTCTACAAAGGTTTGCGCACTTTCCCCACAAGACTCGATCTCCTCCCTTAGATTTCGCAAACTACATGGTGTTTGAGAAATGGATGACCGAGGCACAGTCTTTCAGAGACATTAACTCTTTACTCTGGATGGATAGTGACACCTACTTTCCACAACATCTGCTAGCCTCATGGAGGTTTTTAGCATGAATAATCTTATGATCCCTTTGAGCCTGGGTGGCGAACCGTAGGATGATCACACGGGTACTCCGGGATATCCTAGGACAACACTGGATTCTCTAGGTGCCCACAACCAATCCACCCAGATATGTATTTAAGTAGCCACCTTAAGTTAACCATTAGTTAACAACTCTCACATCTGTCATGGATACACTCAACCAATCCACATCTACGAGCATAGCATAGCAGTTTAAGCATAATGTAGAAGTAACTCCCAAAGGTTTGATAATAACAGGCAATATGTTCTACCTCATCATCTACTTCCCAAAGCCACATGTTAATCCGATCCTAACCATGCAATGTTTGAGGATTGTAACTAATGCATAAAAACTGGGTGGTAAAAGGATATTATCAAAGTGTTACTTGCTTTGTTGACGGTCAGCACACCCTAGAGACTCGTAGTAGCACGCTTCGCACTCCGGGAATTCTGTCGCAAACAAACAATAGCATACATAAGCACTCCAGCATAGATGCACAGGTAAAACTCAAATAAGAAGATCCAAAAAGAAAGTTCAACTGAAGAGCTTTGATTTGCAAAAAGAATCAACTCAAACGGAGCAACGAAAATCAAGATACGATTGAAACAAAATCGTTTACTAATATGGAATGAATTTAAATTTTATAGTACCAAAATCATGTTCAAGTTGGTTAACTAGAAAGAGGGCTTCGAAATGAAGATATGGGCGCTGGTTTCATCTAATTTGGATAAACGAGTAAAAAGATATACAAGATTGAAGATCAGGACACAAATCGCAATAAAAAATAATCACAGATAAACCCTAGAAAATAAAACAGAACAAAGAGACTAACGAATGAAAGCTCGCTAACTGAGCCTAACCGCCGAACAACATTCGTTAAAACAAACGAACGGACGAACGGACGAGCGTCCGCTAAATAAATAAACCGACAAAAACTGAACCGATCTATATAAAAGAAGGATCTAGGGTTTCTAAAAAACCGGGATGGTTTTTACCTAAACCGGGAAAATAACGGCGGCGAGATCGGCGAGGTCCGGCGCGGCTCCGGCGGCTTCTAGCGAGGTGGGGTGGCTGCGCGGGCGGCGGCGGGGTGGCGCTGGT
>NC_041381.1:515286694-515291910 GCF_002162155.2 Triticum dicoccoides | reverse complement strand
CAGGCGGCGTGGGGTGGCGAGGCAGGCGGCTGCGGCGGCGAGCGGCGGCGGCGGCACTGTGGTGGCGGTGTGTGGCGGCGCGACGGCACGAGGGCCTCGGGGGGTGCATTTAAAGGGGGGCAGCCCATCTTGGCGGAGGGGCCAAGGCGGCGCCGGCGGCAGCTCGGACTCCGGTCGAGACCGGCTCGGGCACGGGCGTGAGGGCGGTGGCGGCTGTGGGCCGGCTGGACCACTGGCCTAGTGCGGTCCGCGAACTTTTTATTAAATAATTTTCGCCCGAACGGAAAAATCCTAATAAATTAAAAAAAATTCTAAAAATTCCAAAAAAAATCACCGTCTAAATGAAATATTTAGAACAAAGTGAACATTTTTCTGGCCTAAAAATGCAATTTTGAAAAAAATGTATATTTTTTAAATCAAGTAAAATAGCAATAAAATCCAAATAAGAACATTTATTTGATTTTAACATTTTTCCTCCAATATTTCTTTTATTTTGGAGAAGTCATTTTATCCCCTCTCTTTTATTTTAATAACAAAATATTTTCGGAGAGAAAAATTAATTAAAACCAAATTGATCCTCTTTTCAATATTTGAGAAAATTCAAATATGAAAATAAATGAAATCCCCAACTCTCTCCGCGGGTCCTTGAGTTGCTTAGAATTTCTAGGATCAAAACCAAAATGCAATTAAAGTATGATATGGATATGATGACCTATGTATAACATTCCAAATCGAAAATTTGGGATGTTACACATCACCTCTTCTTTTTATACTTTTTCTTTTTGGCAAGCACTATATGTTGGGGAAGATTCAGATATATATATCCACTCGGGTGTAGATATTCATAAATTATTGTTGTCGGCGCTACCCTTGAGGTAAGAGGTTAGGAGGCGAAACCATAAGCCCCTATGTTCTGTGTCCGATTGAAGCTTTGATCACATAAATGTCGCATGAGTGTTAGCAATTATGAAAGACTAAATGATAGTTGAGTGTGTGAACTTGCTGAAAAGCTCTTACATTGCCTCTTTTCAATGTTATGATAAATTGCAATTGTTTTAATAACGAAGATCATAGTTTGTTAGTTTTCAATAAAGTTTTTGGTTCATACTTTACCTTGTGAACGAATTGTCACTTTAGCATGAGAAGTTATATGACAATATGTTGCTATTCTAAATATGATCATGATGCCCTCATGCCCGTATTTTATTTTATCGACACCTCTATCTTTAAACATGTGGACATGATTATCGATTTCGGCATCCGCTTCAGGACAAGCAAGGTCTAAGCTTGGGGAGTTGATACGTCCATTTTGTATCATTCTTTCATATTTATATTTATTGCATTATGGGTTGTTATTACACATTATGGTACAATACTTATGCCTTTTCTCTCTTATTTTACAAGGTTTACACAAAGAGGGAGAATGCCGACAGCTGGAGTTCTAGACCGGAAAGGAGCAAATCTGAGAGACCTATTCTGCACAACTTCAAAAGTCCTGAAAATTTACGGACACTTATTTTGGAATATATAAGAATTATAGGGCGAAGAAATACCAGAGGGGGACTCACCAGGTGGCCACAAGTCTGGGGGGCGCGCCCCTAGGGCTTGTGGGCCCCCTGACTGGTCTTCGGTGTCCATCTTCTGCTATATGATGAGATTTTACCTGGAAAAAAATCAGAAGAGAGCTTTCGGGACGAAGCGCCGCCATCTCGAGGCGGACCTTGGGCAGAACCAATCTAGGGTCTAGCGGAGCTGTTCTGCCAGGAAAACTTCCCTTGGGGAGGGGGAAATCAAAGCCATCGTCATCACCAACGATCCTCTCAGCGAGAGAGGGTCAATCTCCATCAACATCTTCATCAGCACCATCTCCTCTGAAACCCCTAGTTCATCTCTTGTATCTGATCTTTTCCTCAAAACCTCAAATTGGTACCTTTGGGTTGCTTGTAGTGTTGATTACTCCTTGTAGTTGATGTTAGTTGGTTTATTTGGTGGAAGATTATATGTTCAAATCCTTAATGATAATTATTACCCCTCTGATCTTGAACATGAATATGCTTTGTGAGTAGTTACTTTATTCCTGAGGACATGGGAGAAGTCTTGTTATAAGTAATCATGTGAATTTGGTATTCGTTCGATATTTTGATGAGATGTATGTTGTCTTTACTCTAGCGGTGTTATGTGAACGTCGACTACATGACACTTCACCATGATTTGGGCCTAGGGGAAGGCATTGGGAAAAAATAAGTAGATGATGGGTTTCTAGAGTGACAGAAGCTTAAACCCTAGTTTATGCGTTGCTTCGTAAGGGGCTGATTTGGATCCACATGTTTCATGCTATGGTTAGATTTATCTTAATTCTTCTTTCATAGTTGTGGATGCTTGCGAGAGGGGCTAATCATAAGTGGGAGGCTTGTCCATGTAAGGACAACACCCAAGCACCGGTCCACCCACATATCAAATTATCAAAGTAACGAACATGAATCACATGAGCATGATGAAAACTAACTTGACGGTAATTCCCATGTGTCCTCGGGAGTGTTTGCTTTATATAAGAGTTCATCTAGGCTTATCCTTTGCTACAAAAAGGATTGGGCCACCTTGCTGCACTTTTGCTTCACTTGTTACTTGTTACCCGTTACGAATTATCTTATCACAAAATTATCTGTTACCGATAATTTCAGTGCCTGCAGAGAATACCTTGCTGAAAACCGCTTGTCATTTCCTTCTGCTCCTTGTTGGGTTCGACACTCTTACTTATCGGACTATGATTGATCCCCTATACTTGTTGGTCATCAGGGACCTAGTGACAAGTATTAAGCATAGCAAAGTCATAGCAAGATCAATCTCAGAACATGGTGGATACTAGGGATCAAGCCCTAACAAAACTAACTCGATTACATGATGAATCTCATTTAAGTCCTCACCGACCAGCGACCTACGAAGGAATTACTCACTCCCGGTGGGGAGCATCATGGAATTGGTGATGAAGGGGGGTTGGTGATGACGAAGACCAAAGATTCCCCTCTCTGGAGCCCCGAACGGGCTCCAGATCTGGCCTCCCGATGAAGAATAGGAGGCGGCGGTGGCTCCGTATCGTCAAATGGGATGAAACTTCCTCTCATGTTTTTCTGGAAAAATAGGATTTTATAGCATCGAAATTAGGGTCAGAGGAGACCCGAGGGCCCCACCACCCACTAGGGCACGCTATAGGAGGGTGGTGCACCCTGGTCTCTTGTGGGCATCTAGGCCCCCCAACAATGGGTCTTGGTTCAATTATTTTTTATTTATTCTGAAATAATTCTTGAAAAAGTTTCGTCCAAGTCCAAGGACTTTTATTTCTGCACAAAAACAACACCACGGTAGTTCTGCTGAAAACAGCGTCAATCCAGGTTAGTTTCATCCAAATCATTCAAATTAGAGTCCAAAACAAGAGCAAAATTGTTAGTAAAAGTAGATATGATGGAGACGTATCAAGGTGGTACGCTTAATTAGGGAGAAGTTTGCCGTGTAGGGAGGGAAAAAAGGAAGTGTGTGTGGTCTAAGTTAGTTAGCATATCAGTTGCAAGCGTGTGGCTGCACGGTTAGAGAATACTAAGTTCAACTTTGATTTGTGAGACTCAAAATGTGAATATACATATTATAAAGAATGAGTTGTCATGTGATGTTTAATCCTACAAGAACTAACAGTACAAGTGTAATTCCTCGCAAAAAAGAGAGAAAATATTAAATGGTTGCATGAGAAAGAAAGGTATGACTATTGTTCTCTTATAGACAAGGGAAGTGAACTATATGCAATTGAACTTACTAAAAAATTCCTTCCAAGTTGATACATATGAGTTGGCCCGCCACAGAATTATTGACCTTCCTTATGACCACTCCCTGAGTCGACATGGCAACTCATCTTTGTAGGGATTTTCTCCTTCACAAAGCAGGATTAACAAAATACACCTGTATGGAATGGGTGTAAAAGCACGATTGTGCGTCGAATTCTCTTATAGACAAGGGAAGTGAACTATATGCAATTGAACTTACTAAAAAATTCCTTCCAAGTTGATACATATGAGTTGGCCCGCCACAGAATTATTGACCTTCCTTATGACCACTCCCTGAGTCGACATGGCAACTCATCTTTGTAGGGATTTTCTCCTTCACAAAGCAGGATTAACAAAATACACCTGTATGGAATGGGTGTAAAAGCACGATTGTGCGTCAAAAAAGAGTTCCATCTATTCATGGTGGCAATTGTCATAATCCTAGATGAGGCAGAATGAAGATATTTTATTAGCAATGTCATTTGTTTATGCCACGTGGAAACTTCGAAAGGAGAGGAACCTTCATGTTTTCCATCATAAGGTGTTGTAGCTTTCCAAGGTGGTCGTTCTCATTAAGGTTGATATTGCTCAAGGTACCCTTGCTTTCTCAAACGGGCCTCGGTGGCCACATATACATGTGTCATGCTTATGCGAGTTTGCGACCTTATGGACCTTTTGGTTCCTTATTCATAAACTATTGATGGCATACTATCTCACAAGATGTGGAGTATATATTCTGTCTAAAAATAAGTTTTGCTTTGCATGTAGGGAAGAGAGAGGTTCACCTATATTCTTCATTTAGATGCATCGATCTAGATCGAAAAGGAAGATGTGGCTTATAAAGGAAGCTAAATGGTGAGAGCACTAGGTGACTTTTGGCTGTTAGGGTGGCATATGTGTGAGGAGACACGCTTAGGGAGAAGTTTGCGGTGTTGTGACGCAAAAAAAGGGTGTGTGTGTGTGTGGAGTAACTTCTCTAACCATGCAGTCGCACCCTTCCAAGGTGGTCCTTCTCATTAAGGTGGATATTGCTCAACGAACCCTTGCTTTCTCGAACGGGCCTCGGTTGCCACATGTACATGTGTCCACGCTTATGCGAGTTTGCCACCTTACATACCTTTTGGTTCTTTATTGATAAACTCTTGATGGCGTACTATCTCTACAAGATGTGGAGTGTATATCTTGTCCAAAAGTAAGTTTTGCTTTACGTGAGGGCAAGAGAGAGGTTCACATGTATTCTTCAGTTACATGCGTCGATCTAGATCGAAAAGGTAAATCCGGCTTATGAAGGAAGCTAAATGGTGAGAGCACTAGGAGACTTTTGGTTTTGTTAGGGTGGCATATGTGTGAGGAGACACGCTTAGGGAGAAGTTTGCGGTGTAGTGAGGCGAGAGAGAGAGAGAG
>NC_041381.1:515276415-515286221 GCF_002162155.2 Triticum dicoccoides | reverse complement strand
AACTTAGTTAGTGTATCGGTTGCAAGAGTGCATCTGCACGGCTAGAGAATACTAAGGTCCACTTTAATTCGTGAGACTAAAAATGCAAATATACAAATTATAAGGAATGAGTTCTCATGTCATGTTTAATCCTACAAGAACTAACAATACAAAGTGTAATACCCCGAAAAAAAAGAGAGAAAGCAATAGATGGTTGCATCACATAGAGAGAAAACAATACTATTTTTTGCATATACACAAGGGAAGTGACTTATATGCAATTGAACTTAGTAAGAAAAATTACATCCAAATTGATACATATTATTTGGCCCTCCATAAAATTATTGACCTTCCTTATGACCAATCCTTGAGTGTAGATGGCAACTCATATTTGTTGGGATTTTCTCCTTCACAGTTTAGGTTCTGCACCGAGAAAGAAGTCCGCCTGTTCATGGTGGCAAGTGTCATAATCCTTGAGAGGCAGAAGGAATATCTTTTATTGGCATGGTCATTTGTATATGCCACGTGGGAAGTTTGAAAGGAGATTAACCATCATGTTTTCCATCATAAGTTGTTGTAGTTTTGCAAGGTGGTCCTTCTCATTACGATGGATATTTCTCAATGAACCCTTGCTTTCTCGAATGGGCCTTGGTGGCCACATATACACGTGTCCATGCTTATGTGAGTTTGACACCTTACAGACATTTTGGTTCCTTATTGATATACTCTTGATGGCATACTATCTCTACAGGATGTGGAGTATATATCTTGTCTAAAAGTAAGTTTTTCTTTACGTGAGGGGAAGAGAGAGGTCCACATGTATTCTTCAGTTAGATGCGTCAATCTAGGTCGAAAAGGTAAGCGCGGCTTATGAAGGAAGCTAAATGGTGAGAGCACTAGGAGACTTTTGGGTTCGTTAGGGTGGCATATGTGTGAGGAGACACGCTTAGGGAGAAGTTTGCAGTGTAATGAGGCAAAAAAAAGTGTGGAGTAACTTAGTTAGTGTATCGGTTGCAAGAGTGCGGCTGCACGGTTGGAGAATACTAAGGTCCACTTTGATTCGCGAGACTAAAAATGTGAATATACAGATTATAAAGAATGAATTGTCATGTCATGTTTAATCCTATAAAAACTAACAATACAAGTGTAATTACCTGCAAAAAAGAGAGAGAAAATAATAGATGGTTGCATCACAAAGAAAGGTATTTACTATTTTTTGCATATACACAAGAGAAATGAATTGTATGCAATTGAACATAATAAAATTTTCCTTCCAAACAAATTAAACAAGTTTCTGAATTGTTTCTAAATTTACCAACAAATCTGATGGAAAGTAGTCAATATATAGGAAAATAGTCAATATATAGGAAATCTGATGGAAAGTAGTCAATATATAGGAAAATAACATTGTTTCTAAATTTACCAACAAATTAAACAAGTTTACATAGACAAGTCATACGAAACATCAACCTCAAACCCTAGAAAAAGGAACATCATCCTCAAAATATTTTACAAAAGTAGAGAGGCCCTAGATCAACAAGATATTTATTTTTTTGCTGTTGAAAATTTTAAGGTTGTTGCTCAATCTTGACAAGTAGTATAATTGTTATGGAAGGGAGAACTCTCTTGAGTGAAGAGAGCTTTATGCATTCATACCCAATCAATTGGCAATTAAGTGCTTCCATGTAATAGGGAAATCAATGACCATATGAGCTGTGACACCAGTCCAAAAAAAAAAATCAACAACACTCCAGTCTCTTCCCTGGTCAATATGAACTATTTTTACCAAAAGGAGTTACTGTGAACTCCAAGTGAACACAAACTCATCGAAGATACATGAATTGTTTCTTCTTTGAACTATGTGATCAATAAACGTTCAACTTAGTTACGGCTTTATTCTGATGCATCGGTTTATAAGATACTAGCAACTAGTTGCACTTCAGACGGAGTGTAAAAAAAAACTTGTTACACTTGATCACCACGTTGGCGGCACGGTACGCGCGGGTATAGCAATATGCGGTGCCACATTCGGCTCAAAAAAAAAAAAAGGAAAGAAACGCAATGCGGTGCCACGCGACGGCGGCCACGCCCAAAACGTGTGCGCGGGCGGGGCACACAGAGAATCAAGCGCGCCCCCCGGGCCACCCTCGCTCCAAATCTTTATAAGGCGCCCGTGGTTGCCTCGACGAGATCATCAGAAAACGCGAGCCAAAAGCCATCGCAAACCCAGGAAGAAACGGTAAGCTGTTGCGCGGCATGGCTTTCTACCGCGGCAGCGGCATGGGCATGGGCATGGGTGGCGGGTCTTCGTCGTCGTGGGCGCCGGCGGCGATGCCGCCTCCGCCGCCGCCGCCCAGCAGGCCGTGGACCAAGGCGGAGGACAAGGTGTTCGAGAGCGCGCTGGTGGCGATCCCGGAGCACGTGCCGAACCGGTGGGTGTTCGTGGCGGCGCAGCTGCCGGGGCGCACGCCGCAGGAGGCGTGGGAGCACTACCAGGCGCTGGTGGCCGATATCGACCTCATCGAGCGCGGCCTGGTGGAGGCGCCCGAGTCGTGGGACGACGACGACGACGGCGCCGCCGCCGGCGGCACCGTCGCGGCGGGGCGCGGCCGCCCCCGCGGCTCGGGCTGCGAGGAGCGCCGCAAGGGCATACCCTGGACCGAGGAGGAGCACAGGTATACACACCCCCGCCGTCAAAATCTCTAACTGCCTTCCTTCCCTGGACCCTGTTCGTTTTCTTGTCCCTTTCCCCTGTTATTCGTCGGTGCGTTCTTCGAGGTCCTAGATACTTCCCCGGATCTTTCCACGTCGGATGATTCCGCTGGCCCCACCATGCCACGCGTAAATTTTTACCATTTTTGCTATGCGATCTGCTAGCTGACCTTTTTCTCCGTTGGCTCTGGTATATAGGATGTTCCTGGAGGGGCTGGAGAAGTACGGGCGCGGGGACTGGAGGAACATCTCGCGGTGGTCGGTGAAGACGCGGACGCCGACGCAGGTGGCCAGCCATGCGCAGAAGTACTTCATCCGCCAGGCCAACGCCGCCACCCGCGGCGACAGCAAGCGCAAGAGCATCCACGACATCACCAACCCGTGATGCGTCATCCGTCGTGGACAAGCCATCAAGAATCCGGTCCGGCCCGAGCCTAGCCGATACCCGCCGCCCGTCGTCGCCGCTGTCTGCTCTCCCTCGGCCGTCCGCCCGTGCAAATGTAGGGGAAAGGCGTGGCTCGGTTGGAACCTGCGATTCGGAACCAGTAATCTCTAGTAAACTAGCTGTATGGTCGAATAAATCGGGTCCTCACCTCTGTCGTGTGTGTGTGGGTGACATGTCAAGGAAGAAACAGAGTCAGTCACTCAGTCCGGAAAGGGTTATAGCAATCCACCGCATGGTTTTTACCGCTTTCCTGTTTTACACCCGCATGGCATTTCACATCCCGTTGGAGAACATCGACCAAATGTTGTTCGATGCTGGAGTACATCTGTCCCGGTGACCTGACAAGCGTCCTTTATCGGCCTCGTTTGTCAGGTTGTTCGTGTCCTGTCGAGTCACCCGTACGGTGTCTCAGGAGATGTGTACGCCGCGCAGCCCAGCATGTGTTGAAAGCGGCCTGACGGCGGCGATGCAGATCGTGGTGCCTGCCTGGGCTCGCGTGCTATACAATACAGGCTTGAACGGCACGTGGTGAATTACGAGCTGCAAAAACAGTAGTAATATACATGCACCATCGTCAGCGTCCATGTTGGAATCATCTAGTGCATTTGGGGCTGTCACTTGTCACCTAATTAGGCAACTGTGCAGGCTTACGTAATTGCTCTTTCTGGCAAGTTCCGTAATGGAAACCAGGTATGGCTATCAACAACTACGAGTCTCGTCTACTTCACTGTACGTGCTTTTGCCAAGTTTCTTTTTCTTGGGTGCAGGCCTAGATTATAGGAGTAGATACTCTGCGGCTTATCCGTGTCATTAGTATACAGGAAGCGATGATTGCTACTCCAAAGCCTGCGCGAAATGTTACGTTAGGTAGGTATAGGTATTAAGGATACATGTGAAACGAGCACGATGTTTTGTTTTTGCGAGGATAAAAGAGTTTTATTCTAAAATGATAGAGTTACGATCTAGTGGAAAGAGACTCTTGATACAAAGGGACCTCTATGTACGAAAATGCACTTTGATGGCCGAGCTACCTGGAGGCCTGTATCACACCCGTTCGTCGTTGTCTTGAGCAGCACCATGCACGTATTCCAGCAAAGATTCTTTTACAGGTAACCGTATATGCTAATAAATAAACAGTGTATCCCACGTAGACGAGTCGCTACAGCAGTACAGGCACACTTACAATCTCCCTACCCTCATGTTCAACGACATTTGCGGCCCATCCATGAAAAAAGCACAGAGCATGCTACGCACCACGCTACCCCATTTGCTGTTCGATGCATGCATTTCCTTTCTGTTCAACCACGCCATGTCTAGATGTTCAGATAGAATTTCATGCATTGTTATCGCTAGATCAATAAGAAATGCGTAGGCAGACAAATTGGATTATCAGCAATACTGAATATGCCAATCACCAAATACACAGATGGTCAATTAGTTCAGCTAACAAAATCCAGCAATTACATTAGACAGAATTATACCACACGACTCCAGACGCACATCGACATTACAGACACAGAGTATTATAAGAACTAATCATGAACTGGATAGCAAAGGACATGGCAGACAAACTGCAATAGAGCTAGGTGAGGACCCAGTATTAGAGCAAGAACAGAAAGTAAAAGATCCAGCAGAAGCTTACCCGCATTCGCCCTCCTCGAAGAAGAACTCTAACCCATCCATGGCGGCGCGTCACCCGTCCAGCAATCCTGAAGAAGGGGATGAATAGTCAAAACCGGGCAAAAACTCTGTGCACCGAGTGAAAGTAAATGCATACATAGGTGCACATGGGCCCATCAAATGAATATTAATGACCCACCAGCCCACATAATGTACATGCTCCACCCATCCGAACCAGAGGCCCGTGTATAATGACAGCACCCCAGCCCACGGCACCGGTGTATTGCCTATTAATTGCCAGCGTATCAGCAACGGAAAAGCAAGCAACACACATCACAGCGCTGTAACACACGTAACAGATTTCGGCCTGCAGGTAGCTCGGCCTCCAAAATGCCTCACTCCTCTATGTAGCCAAACGGAAGTGCTACAACCAGTATGGCTATATCTCCCCATTGATTTGCTACTCTATTTTGATCGATATGAAGCTTTTGCCAAATAAACTCTCAATCTGGTAGTAAGGCTTTAATCTCCAGACTGATGTGTCCATAGGCTGAACGGTTAAAGGGATGATCTGAAATAAGAGACAATGCTTGAGAAGAATCTGTCTGCAATATGATAAGAATACGGCAAGATCGAGACACTCCATGGTTGCTCTGTTGATTGAAGTCATCGATGATAACTATGAGGGTGCATATCGAGGTTTCAATGCAATACCTAACGGGTGATGCATATAGTTAACAATTTTCTGCAATGATGGTTAATTTTCTCTTCTTTTTTGAGTTCCACTCATTTGTCTCCGTGCCTTTCCCAATGTATTATGTTCAATTTTGCATACCATTTTTGAGAGAAAAAGGTAGAGGAAGGAGGGGCACACGAAAGAGAAAGGCAAATAAATGTTACTCCCTCTGATCCAAAATAAGTGTCGCAATTTTGAACTAGAGTTAATTCAAAACTGCGATGCTTATTATGGATCGGAGGTAGTAACAATTAACTTGTGTTTGCTAAATGCAAAGACAATTCAGGTAACCTTTTTTAGAGAAGGCCTTCATGGCATGCTTTATTCAATAGTAATAATAATGACATTGGTTATGAGATAACTCAAAAGAAAATCAACGGTCTCATCTTACCAAATACATCACGTTTTGTCCAAAAAGCAAACACTAGCCAACTCATGAGGAACTTCATTAGCATTTCTATGACAGTGATTGAAAATTACCTCCCCAATTTCCTATGCAAGCTCTCTATATACAATCTGTGTAATTGGGGAATAATGCCCAACTATTTACTTTGTTTGCCACAACACTTCCAAAGGATCAGATTCTGCCATCACATTATGGAATCCCGATGAATTAGCAAGTTATAGTTCAGTTCTCATTGCCATAGCTTCTATCGCTGATGCAATTTCAAGATGTGAAATGAAATCGAAGAAGGCTGCAAGAAAATTTCCCTTTCATCTCTAATGATTGTTGCAATGGAACCTTCTCCCAAATATGAACAAAGGGAGAACGCTCCTTTGCGGGCGAGCGTTGAAACGCTTGATCCATAACATCTCCCTCCATTAATTCTATTAATTAGTGGGGCCAGTCAATCCTTCGATAAATCTCTGTTGCAATAAATTAAACAGGTGGGGCCCAGCATTGCTTTCCATAAATCTCTCTGCCCCCTGATTTCAGCGGGGGTGGGGGCAGGTGAGTCCTTTAATCTTTCTCTCACATAGATTTTCTTAAAAGGAAACTTGAGTTCCTGTCAAAAAATAAAGGAATGTTGAGCTACGTAAGTTTCGATCGGAAATCGTGCGCTGTAGCGATCGCACGCGAATTCGCATCCCCCTGAACAAAGATTCGCGTCAACGTCTGCTTTAACGGCATCAGATGTTGGCTTACACCATAAAAACATCTCACGTACTCAAAACAAGAATATAAGGCTAGGAAAATAACATTGCTTAGAAAATAAGAACTAAATAAAACTAACTCGCATACCAACACATGAAAAGAAACAATGCACCTAGGCTAGTATACCGACCAAATAATCTTATGATTATAATAGGGAGGTGTCTGCATGGATATTTGTATGTATACGTGTCTGATGTTTGTTGTCAGCAACTTACATTCACATGGTAAATCATAAAAGATGACAACCGAGAAGTAGTCTGATGGTAGCACAAAACACGCCTACTTGTGAGCTAGTTTGGTGCCCAACGCTAGCATGTTGCCTTTTACATGACACATGCTCAATTCTACAGCATAAAATTTGATAAATTGTATCATGATTGATAATAGCACAAAGTGCACTCAGTCGGTTGTTTGTTTCTTAAACATGTTAGGTGCTTGTTAGTCGTCACTCCCAATATATTCACATTTACAATATTGGAGGTCAATTGTTTTGGTAGAATCAAATACTAATGTGAAATTATCATTATCTTGGATGTTAAAACAACAACAAGGTTGCTATAATGATTGGATCATTGATGTTATTGCTTTGAGGGTGCCCATTGGGCTTCCACTATTACTACAGCAGTGGTGGAGCCAATCCATTTATTCGATCTAGAGAAGCATTTAGTTGCAATTGATTTGTTGAGTGTTTCCCATCCAAACTAATCCTTCAACTCCTATTTCTTAGTAGTTTCCATATGAAGTTCATCAGCTCCACCTAGGCTCGTGGGGTTCTGGCTCCGCCTCTAGAGGTTAATACTCAAGGAACACAGTATCTTGTTCACATTTTATACAATCAAGTCATTTCTATGTAGTTTGTTCTTACATTTTACTTCATATCCTTTTGTTTGTGCACTTTTGTTCACACCTTCTACTAAATGATACAGAACAAATAAAAGAAGGGGCAAGAGAGGGAAGACTACCTGGGTGCAGAAGGTGTTCCAATTTTAAAAGTGAAGAAGATGGTAACAAAATGTTAAGTAGCTAGAACAACATTTGTCATACTTTGGCCAGAAGAGTGCTAGTAAAACAAAAAAAGGGCAGCTCAGTGCATGTAGCTCCCGCTTGCGTAGGGTCCGGGAAAGGATCCGACCACTTTGGGTCTATAGTACGCAGTCTTTCCCTACATTTCTGTAAGAGGTTTTTTCCAGAAGAGGGCTAGGAAAACAAACTCAGTAAGAAATTTTCTACCACTCCTCTCTCGTATACGCTGACGCAAAGTTTTCTACTACACAGTACTTTGGTGTGAATGCTACACCATGGGATCTGACAAATAGTATGATGATAATAGCATAGATCTCACCTACATGGATGTTTGTTTCTTGTACATGTGTGGTTCTCATCATCATCACTTACCTTCACAAGGTCAATCATGCACTATGAGATCCGACAAATAGTATGATGGCAATACTACAAATCTCACCCACTCGGTTGTTTGTCTCACAAACTAGTTCAGTGATCATTGTCAACATCTTGCCACTCACATGAAAACTTTTCTTTTTGAACCCCACAACATTAAGCCCAACAAATAATGTGGTAACAATAATCCAAAATACACCTACCTACATTTTGGTTTCTTATACAAGTTTAGTGCTCATCGGTGGCAACTTATCTTGCACATGTTCAATCACACACTCAAAAAGATGACAAGTGGTGTGACGCTATATAGTAGGACTCAATTGATTGATTGTTTCTTAAACTCGTTCTGTGATCATTGTAATAAGTTTTCCTTTCCCTTTCACATCGACATCATATGTGTAAGAGAGTTGCCAAGTAAATTGATGATAATAGAACAAATTGTGTGTACTTGGATGCTTGTTTCTCATGTTGGTTCAAAGCTCATTTCAAGTAACCTGCATTTCACATTTTCAGAATAGTCTTGGGATAATTTCGTAGAGTGTGTATCCACTTGGATGTTTGTTTCACATACGAGTTTGGTGCCCATGAGAAAATTTTATGTAACACAACATATTAATGACATTTTTGTATGTTCACAAGGTGTTCACCATACATGTCTAAACGCAACAATGCATATGTGCTAAGTATGTACTATTTTTAAGGATTTTTAATGTCTTGATAGTCACAAATACTAATCTTCTTTGTGTAATCACATCAACCCTTGTATGATTAAATTCCCGTGTGAAGTTTGCACATTTTGGATTATATTTGATCATGCATTAGGAAATTTTCTATCGCTCCTCTCTCCTACACGTTGACACAAATTGTCTACAACACATTACTCTTGCATGAAGCCTACACAGTCAAATTTGACAAAGAGTATGACGATAATAGCACAAAGCGTACCTACCTAGATGTTTGTTGCTAGTACATGTGGTGTTCATCGTCATCAACTTTCATGCACAAGGTTAATCATACACTATGAGATCCAACAAAAAGTTTGATGGCAATATGAGAAATCACATCCACTCGAGTTGCCTATCTCACATACTAATTCAGAGATCATTTTAAACAAAATATTTCACATGGAAGGATTTCTTTGTGAACCCTATAATATTAGACTAAAAAATAACTTGGTAATAATAGTCGAAAGTGTTGGGAAACGTAGCATGAAATTTCAAAAAAATTCCTACGCTCCCACAAGATCTATCTAGGAGATGCATAGCAACGAGAGGGGGAGAGTGTGTCCACATACCCTCGTAGACCAAAGGAGGAAGCATTTTCTTAATGTGGTTGATGTAGTCAAACTTCTTCTCATTTCGATCGATCAAGTACCGAACGCACGACACCTCCGAGTTCTGCACATGTTTAGCACGATGGCGTCCCTCGAGCGCTTGATCCAGTAGAGTGTCGAGGAAGTAGATGAGTTCCATTAGCATGACGACGTGGTGACGGCGATGGTGACGTGATCCGCGTAGGCTTCAACTAAGCACTGCGAGAATATGACCGGAGGCATAAACTGTGGAGGGGGGCGCCGCACACGGCTAGGAACAATTGATGTGTGTTCTAGGCGCCCCCTCCCCACGTATATATAGGAGGGAGGGGGAGGGAGACAGCCCTAGGCGCGCCCAAGTAGGAGGAATCCTACTTGGGCTTCTAGTTGGATTCGCCCCCCCTTTCCTTTTACCGGAGAGGGAAAGAGGGGAAGAGAGGGGGAGAAG
>NC_041381.1:515202457-515275976 GCF_002162155.2 Triticum dicoccoides | reverse complement strand
GGGTGCTGCCCCCTCTCCTAGTCCTATTCGGCCTCCTTCCCTAGGGGGGGACCACCTCATTGTGGGCTGGTGTGACTCCCTCCTATGGCCCATATGGCCCATATCTTCCCCCGGGGGGTTCTGGTAACCCTCCCGGTACTTCGATATATACCTGATACATTCCGGAACACTTCCGGTGTCTGAATATTACCATACAATATATCAATCTTTACCTCTCGACCATTTCGAGACTCCTCGTCATGTCCGTGATCTCATTCAGGACTCCAAACAACATTCGGTCACCAAAACACATAACTCATGTAATACAAATCGTCATCGAATGTTAAGCGTGTAGACCCTATGGGTTCGAGAACTATGTAGACATGACCGAGACACCTCTCCGGTCAATAACCAATAGCGAAACCTGGATGCTCATATTGGCTCCCACATATTCTACGAAGATCTTTATCGGTCAAACTGTTATGATAACGTACGTTATTCCCTTTGTCATCGGTATGTTACTTGCCCGAGATTCGATCGTCGAAATCTTCATACCTAGTTCAGTATCGTTACCGATAAGTCTCTTTACTCGTTCTGTAATGCATCATCCTGCAACTAACTCATTAGTCACATTGCTTGCAAGGCTTCTTATGATGTGCATTACCGAGAGGGCCCAGATATACCTCTCCGATACTCAGAGTGACAAATCTAATCTCGATCTATGCCAACCCAAAAAACACCTTCGGAGATACCTATAGAGCATCTTTATAATCACCCAATTACGTTATGACGTTTAATAGCACACAAGGCATTCCTCCTATATCTGGGAGTTGCATAATCTCATAGTCGAAGGAACATGTATTTGACATGAAGAAAGCAGTAGCAATAAAACAGATTGATCATTATGCTAAGCTAACAGATTGGTCTTGTCCATCACATCATTCTCTAATGATGTGATCCCATTCATCAAATGACAACACATGTCTATGATTAGGAAACTTAACCATCTTTGGTTAACGAGCTAGTCTAGTAGAGGCTTACTAGGGACACGGAGTTTTGTCTATGTATCCACACATGTATCAAGTTTCCAGTTAATACAATTCTAGTATGAATAATAAACATTTATCATGAAGTAAGGAAATATAAAATTACAACTTTATTATTGGGAAATTTTTGTTTTTGCCACTCTAGATTTTGCCAATTTTCCTAATGCCACTCTAGATTTTGACATTTCATTTTTGCCACTCTTAGTTTTGGAGAATTATCACAGTTGTCATTCCCGTGGCAAAAGCAAAATTTTCAGAGTGGCAATTGTGATAATTGTCAAAAGATGTGAGTGAAAAAAATGAAATAAAATTATTTTTCTTTTGGCATAAAATGGCAATTGTGATAATAGTCAAAAACTAAGAGTGGCAAAAATGAAATGTCAAAATCTAGAGTGGTATAAGGAAAATTGGCAAAATCTAGAGTGGCAAAAACAAAATTTTCCCTTTATTATTTCCTCTAGGGCATATTTCCTCCAGTCTCCCACTTGCACTAGAGTCAATAATCTAGTTCACACACTACTGCAGGATGGTCCAAACGCGACAGTCAAATCAGAGACCCTTCGATGAAACTGTGTGTGATGCATCAATCACAAATGGTGATGTAATAAAATCGTCAAAATGATTTAAAATGTTTGCGATGGCGTCAACATCAAACACGATTCATATTAGATGTGCATGTGCAATGAGTGGCAAACATTTAATCTAGAAGAACTTTTTGCGATGATGAAGAACAACAGAAATGGGCAGACAAATGAGGGTGTGTGCGATATACGACATACAGTTCACTAGGATAAACTATGTGTGATTAGGCAACACAATGGGAATGGTTCAACTGAACAAGATGTGTGTGATACGCGGGAAACAGGTCTATAATCAGAGATGTGTGCGAAGACCAATAATAACACAGACGATTGCTGCTAATAAGCCATGTGATTTGCTCTATCTACAGAAGAATAACATGTATGTATATATAACTGAAATAAATATCCATTTACATGAGTGACTATACAGATCATTCACACACACCTCAAAAAATAATTGCATGCATTCTAAAGTAGGAGAAACGATCGTCTAGTTATCTACTTCTTGTGACGCTCCCACCACTACTCTATGGATCAATCCCTGGTCTGGGGCATGAAGAAGACACTTCCTCATGTCAACGATCCGCCTGTACATCTCATAGCTTGTGTACGCGTCCTTGGCCACGTACTTGACGTGTTGTTCATCCTGTCTCTCATGCCAAACACTGTGCCAGGCATTCCTGTCCTTCTTGCTCTCATCCTTCATCTTCATGTAGTAGGGATCGATGATGGCCGAGGCGAGGTTAACCAGGGAGTTTAGTTTGTTGTTGTCACTGCCCCAGACCTTGTAGTGGTCCTGGATGTTGACAAGATTCCGGAATTTCAAGACCGAAACCTTGAGCGCATTTAAAATGTTGGTGGTGTCCACCGTAGCAAAATTATAGTTCGAGCTGCTGATAAACCCGGAGAAATGGTTGCAAGGCCTTGTGGCCGGGTGGTAGTGGTAGACGAGGACATTATGTCACACGCACAACTGGGCGATGACAACCTTCTGATCGCGCCCGGCACGACCGATGGTGTACTCTAGGTCGAAGCCGACCACTTGGTACTTGTTCTTGGCAAGGAACTGCTCCATAGTTTGGATGGAGCTCTCCACCGACACTAGATCGTTCGTGTATACCATTAAGAGGGCCTCCCCCCTCACGTGGGTGTCCACTACGTGATGCGTGGTGAACTGCCCGCCATTGTTGTCCGCGGCCGCTGGGAGCGACATTGGAGTTACAGGGATCGCCATTGGAACCACTAGATGTCCTCTCTGTATGTGTCATCATGGGTGTGCTTATTGTGTTATGTGACGCGAGAGATGAAGGTAAATGGATGCAAGAATAAATGGGGGCCTGGCGGCCTGGATTCTCGGCGTGTCCGCATTGCAGTTTTTCCAGCGGGTAACTGCATTGTCGCATCGTGCCCGGCGTAACCGCATGCACATGAACGTGCGTGATCGTGCGCTGGCCCCAAACACTGGCATCGCGTGTGGAGTGACGAGGGCAGAGCACCCGGAGGGACGCAAGAGCAGAGCACGCGCGGCGGGACGCAAGCAGAGCGCACCGCGGCCGCCTCAACCGCAAGCAACCACACGCATAGAGCAGTTGAACATGCAGGAAATGGTCGCCTACAAGCCGGCCGACACTTGCATTGCTGCATAAAGAGCGGCCATGTGCTACTAGTTCCGTCTTGTTCTATAGTCCCCTTTATATTCTGTGCCATACTTTGCCCTCAAATTTAACCATCAAAGTGTTAATGCATGTTATAAAAATTATATAATTGGAAACTATGTTCAAATATGAATCCAACTATATAAGTTTTGGTGACATGCATTCGTATTTTATTAGTTAAATCCTACTTATAAACCAGGACGGGAGTACAGTAGGTAATTAAATTGCAAATGTTTTTTATTAATCGTATGTGTACGTGGCCTTTCGTCCTCCTCTCGCACATCTTGTCACCCCGCTGCCGCAGTAGGCTTACAGCGCAAGCTTGCGCAGCGTGCGGGGGCGTTCTTCTGGCCAAACAGTGGCGCCAATGAATCATTGGTGAGCCTGTTCCCACGCAACCTCTCAGGTTCCCGTGCAAGATTCCCTCCTGACTCGGTGAAATCCCCCAAATCCCAATGCTTACCGGCTTGCTATATAAACCCTCACGACCAGCGAGTCCCGCGTCGCATTTTCCCCTCCCTCCCTATAGCTTATCTCGTCTGCTTCTCCCACAGTCGCCAATGGCACCGGTTTGTGCTACCTCTTGAGCACTGCGTTGGTTTTCCCTTGAAGAGGAAAGGGTGATGCAGCAAAGTAGCGTAAGTATTTCCCCCAGTTTTCGAGAACCAAGGTATCAATCTAGTAGGAGGCTCCATAGAAGTCCCTCGTACCTACACAAACAAAAAAGAACCTCACAGCCAACGCGATAAAGGGGCTGTCAATCCCTTCACGGTAACTTGCAAAAGTGAGATCTGATAGAGATAATAAGATAAGATAAATATTTTTGGTATTTTTATGATATAGATTGGAAAGTAAAAGATGCAAATAAAAGTATATGGGAAACTTATATGATAAAAGATAGACCCGGGGGCCATAGGTTTCACGAGTGGCTTATCCAAGATAGCATAAGTATTACGGTGGGTGAACAAATTACTGTCGAGCAATTGATAGAAAAGTGCATAGTTATGAGAATATCTAGGCATGATCATGTATATAGGCATCACGTCCGTGACAAGTAGATCGAAACGATTCTGCATCTACGACTATTACTCCACACATCGATCGACTCCTGCCTGCATCTAGAGTATTAAGGGTGCGTTTGGTTCCTTGGCAAAAATCGTTTTTGCCTTGCTAGGCTAGGCTTGCCGTTTGGTAGGGCAAAAATATTCTAGCTTTTGGGGGCAGCTAGCCTCGCTCGGCCAGAAAATCCTCGCTCCGCGGGGAGAGCCGATTCGGCTCGCCCTCGACGGCAAAACCGGAACGCGCGAAAAATTCTAGGCGGAACTCTCCGGATGGATAAGTCCGTCTGCAACAAATCCCTAAATCTACGTTCTCCACTCCGACCTCCTCTCCATTTTCCCCTTCGATTTTTCCTCATCACAACGAAATCCTCCGAAGCTGCAGAGATAAATTGAGCGTGTTGGCCCAAGTTTCCCTCCACGATTAGCTGAAGGCGCGACGCATCAGATTTGACAGGGAAAGCTTGCATCCACCTTGCTCAAGTCTGCGTCCGCCCCCATCTGCCTTGCTCAGGTCTGTGTCTGCCTCATCTCTTGATTTCTCCTATGTATGCGTGCGCACTTTTCTTGGCAATAGATCAGCTGGTTCAGGAATTGATTGGTACTAGAAGAAAAAAAATCGTAAATACTACCTTTCTATACTCCCCGTCATCTTATCCAAGGCTGGATTCTTGTTGGGTGACCTGGCTTTGGGATTAGATTGGTACGGCTAGGGTGATAGCAAACTGTAGTATAATGCCACTGTGGCGTTGGGGTTGGGAAGGATAATGTTGTTGGCAGGCACCCAACTCTTGATTTTTATTCCAAACCAGACTCCAATTGAGTAGCTTATAGGAGTGCATGACAGGAATTGATTTTACTGGAACATGTACGATGAATCTGCATCTGAATCCTTAATTTGGTCTGTACTGAATATGCATGCAGAGCTATCTACTTATCAGGCATCGGAACTGATTCATTAGTTCTGCATATGTATTTTCTAAAACAGAGCTTCCTCTGTTTTTTGTCTTGTGCCTGCATCTTATTTTCATTTATATCAACAAAGATTTGTCTATGGTAGTCCTAGACTCTGTATATTATTAACGACACCGTGTTGTGTGGGTTATTAATATTCGATCTTCTTTGATTTATTTATAGATGGACGACAGTGCGCAAATTAACAGAAAAATTGCGTTCTTCAGTGCTTTTGTAGTGGCATATTGTTCATTGATCATATATCTAAGCAACACTAGTCACCCTACAAGATACTCATTATTAGAGAGAAATAAAGAAAGAATGGCATATCTACGAAAACTGTATTGCGGTGAGGAGAAACACTGCACTGGCGAATTGCACATGGGAAAATCAGTGTTCTTCAAACTGTTTGATAAATTACGGAGTATGGGTCCACTTAAAGATACATGGCATTGTACTGTAGAGGAGCAAGTTGCCATGTTCCTCACTACAGTAGGGCATCATAAGAAAAATATCGACATTAGTTTCCATTTCACAAGGTCAGGTGAGACAGTGAGTCGTTACTTCAACAGAGTTTTATTTGCAATTGGGAAACTTGGACCAGAAATGCTTAGGCATCAAACACTTGATACACCATCAAAGATTGAAGGCAACCCATGATTTGATCCGTATTTTAAGGTATAGTATAGTGTCCATTTAGTTACCCATAAATTTTAAAATAATTTCATAGTGCAGTAGGTGTATTACTAATTAATTGTTACATGGATGTTTAGGACTGTATTGGTGCTATTGATGGTACACATGTTCCATGTAACGTTACATCTCGGATAGTCGACAGATTTCGTGGCAGGAAACCATTCCCTACCCAAAATGTTCTTGCGGCGGTTGACTTTGATTTGTTATTCACTTATGTTTGTGCGGGCTGGGAGGGTTCGGCCCATGATTCAACTATTTTACGACATTCTCTTGAGCATCCAAATGGCCTTAGAGTCCCTGAAGGTAGGCCCCTGCATTTGTTACATATGAACATAGAACATATAGAGTGAATGAGTGATTAATTGTTGATAATGTCATGTTAGGTAAATACTATCTTGCGGATGCGGGTTATGCAGCTAGGAGAGGATTCCTACCACCGTTCCGTCAAACTCGATATCATTTGCGTGAATGGAGGGGTAATAATAGACCCCGCACCCAGAATGAGCTATTCAACTTAAGGCACTCATCCCTTCGTACTACTGTTGAAAGGGCATTTGGAACATTAAAAAACCGTTTCAAAGTTCTGACAACTAGGCCTTATTATCCCTTTCCTTCACAAGTACGAGTCGTCGTAGCATGTTGTATCCTTCACAACTGGATATTACTAAACGGGGGTCCTGATGAACTAGTCTACAGTGAGCAGAGCTGGTTTGAGCAATATCCAAGATCAGCTGGCCGTGTCCAACGGGATTTACGAGAGGAACAAAGGGAGGTGCTTAGAGATAGGGATACCATGGCAGCCAATATGTGGAGAAATAGGCATAATGTTAGACGTGGTTGATTTTTATTCAAGGTTTCTGTATGAGTTTGTTGATTCTAAGTTGTATTACCACTTACAAGAACAACTTGTGTGTTTTCTTTCTTCAACTTGTAACTATGATTTATTTCCCTTGGTACGAGTGGCAATGTGATATGCATCTCAGAGGTGTTATTCTGTCTTTGAATTATAAAATTTAATTGATGCCACAGGGATATGGCAGGTAACAATGTGGTGTGGCAGCCCCAAGTTGTAGATGAAATGCTACGTTACTACAAAGAAATATTCAGTCTGAGGGAAAAAAATTTGTCTTCAAAGAGACACATCATGAGGAGTGTGCAAAACAAATCAATGCAAAGTTTATCACCGCCTTCACACAAAGGCAAGTTTATCACAAGTTCCATAAGCTGAAAGGTCAGTGGAAGATCATACTAGAGGCGAAGAACTTAAGCGGTGCCAATTTTGATAATGTCAACAAGATAATATTATATGACGAGACTGAAGTTGTTCGGATGAAGAACGTGAGCACTACTTCTAAATTTTGTCAAACTATATTTCCATCTTGTATTATGTTTTGTCTTTTATAACTAACATTTTCATGCTTCCTTCTCTCTTCCAGAACAAAGACAAAAGGGAAATATATATCAATGTGCCTATTGCCAACTTTGATGAGATGGAGTTCATATTTCAGGATAAGCATGCTACCGGGGAGTTCACGGTCCTTCAAACACCCTATGACCGTCTTCATGCTCGTGACAAGGATTTTATTGGTGACACCGAGAAGAGTGTGATTGATATTGAGATTGATCCTGCAACACAATATGATTCAGATTGTCTTCCTGACGACACCAATAATGAAAGCTCAGCTTCGAAGCGTCCTAGAGGTGGCAAACGCGATAATGGTAAGAGGGTCAAGTGTGAGGAGAGTGTAGTTCAAGACATGACGCGGTCTCTGCGTGATATGTCGGATACTATGCGTTTCACACACATGACCAACCCGAATGAGAATTTATTCAAAATAATTGATGACATGGAAGAATACCCTCTCTTCGTCCGGCTTGCACTACAGACATCTTTGGCCACCAATGAACAAGTGGCGTCCATGTTAAAAGGGAGGCCGATGACTGCTATTCAAGAGTTTGTGCGGCGCTGGGTCGGTGATAACTTTCCTGAACACGTCCATGTCGCTCCTGAACTCGTCCTGTCTTCTAGCGTCGTCTCCTAGGGAAATAATGTCCATGCCTCATGCTTGCATGTAATAATGTCATTCAGTTTTTCATTCCTGGAAAGTAAGGTTGTTACCCATATTTTTTTATCAGTCATTGTGTTTGCAAAATGTGTTAAATTTATAATCATAAAGTTGCATTCAATTTTTGCATGACTATTTAGAACTTGATCTGCCTGTAGTCATTTCTCTGTTTCACTGATTTTTTTCCCCATGATATTGTACTGTTGATGCATTTGTTATAAGCTAGATGTATTTGGATACTGTGAAGATGAGCTACTTTGCCCGTAGCACAACCAAACGACTAGCTGCTGGCCCTTGCCAGCAACGGCATTGAACCAAACATGTAGCTAAGGCAAAGGTAGCCAATCCGAGCTAAGCTAGCTAGGCTAGCTCAGCAATGGGCAAGCTGGGCAATACAACCAAACGCACCCTAAGTTCATGAAGAACAGAGTAACGCATTAAGAAAGATGACATGATGTAGAGGGATAAACTCAAGCAATATGATATAAAACCCATCTTTTTATCCTCAATGGCAACAATACAATACATGCCTTGCTGTCCCTGCTGTCTCTGGGAAAGGACACCGCAAGATTGAACCCAAAGCTAAGCACTTCTCCCATTGCAAGAAATATCAATCTAGTAGGCCAAACCAAACTGATAATTTGAAGAGACTTGCAAAGATAACCAATCATACATAAAAGAATTCAGAGGAGATTCAAATATTTCTCATAGATAAACTTGATCATAAACCCACAATTCATCGGATCTCGACAAACACACCGCAAAAAGAGTTACATCGAATAGATCTCCAAGAAGATCGAGGTGAACTTTGTATTGAGATTCAAAGAGATAGAAGAAGCCATCTAGCTAATAACTATGGACCCGAAGGTCTCTGGTAAACTACTCATAACTCATCGGAGAGGCCTTGGAGATGATGTAGAGGCCCTCCGTGGTCGATCCCCCCTTCGGCGGAGCGCCGACGAAGGCTCCAAGATGGGATCTCGCGGATACAGAAGGTTGCAGTGGTGGAAATAGTTTTTCGTGGTGCTCCTGGATGTTCTCGGGTACGTGGATAGATATAGGAGGAATAAGTAGGTCGGTTGAGCCACGAGGGGCCCACAAGGATGGGGGTGCGCCCTCCTGCCTCGTGGCTTCCTCGTCTGCTGCTTGATGTCCACTCTAAGTCTCCTGGATTGCGTTTGTTCCAGAAAGATTGCTCCCGAAGGTTTCATTCCGTTTGGACTCCGTTTGATATTACTTTTCTCCGAAACACTGAAATAGGCAAAAGAACAGCAATTCGGGCTGGGCCTCCCGTTAGTAGGTTAGTCCCAAAAATGATATAAAAGTGTAAAGTAAAGCCCATAAACATCCAAAACGAGTAATATAATTGCATGGGACAATAAAAAATTATAGATACGTTGGAGACGTATCAAGCATCCCCAAGCATAATTCCTGCTCGTCCTCTAGTAGGTAAATGATGAAAACAGAATTTTTGATGTGGAATGCTACCTAGCATAATTCTCAGTATAATTTTCTATATTGTGGCATGAATGTTCAGATCCAAATGATTCAAAATAAAAGTTCATATTGACATAAGAAATAGTAATACTTCAAGCATACTAACAGAGCAATCATGCCTTCTCAAAATAACATGGCTAAAGAAAGTTCATCCCTAAAAAATCATATAATTAGGCTATGTTTCATTTTCATCACACAAAATACTCCCATCATGCACAACCCCGGTTTCAGCCAAGCAATTGGTTCATACTATTTAATGCGCTTTAGCTCTTTTCAACTCTCACGCAATACATGAGCGTGAGCCATGGATATAGCACTTAAGGGTGGAATAGAATATGATGATGGAGATTGTGTGGAGAAGACAAAAAATGAGAAAGTCTCACATTGACGAGGCTAATCAACGGGCTATGGAGATGCCCATCAATTGATGTCAACATGAGGAGTAGGGGTTTCCATGCAACAGATGCACTATAGCTATAAATGTATGAAAGCTCAACAAAAGAAACTAGGTGGGTGTGCATCCAACTTGCTTGCTCACGAAGACGTAGGGCACTTTGAGGAAGCCCATCATTGGAATATACAAGCCAAGTTCTATAATGAAAAATTCCTACTAGTGACAACATAAGAGACTCTCTATATGAAGAACATGGTGCTACTTTAAAGCACAAGTGTGGAAAAAGGTAGTAACATTGTCCCCCTCTTTTTTTTATTTTCTTTTTTTGGGCCTTTTTTTCTTTGGCCTTTTCTTTTGACTTTTTTTTTCTTTTTGGGCTTTCTTTTTTTATAAGGGACAATGCTCTAATAATGATGATCATCACACTTCTATTTATTTACAACGCATGAATTACAACTCAAAACTAGAACAAGATATGATTCTATATGAATGCCTCCGGTGGTGTACCGGGATGGGCAATGAATCAAGAGTGACATGTATGAAAAATTATGCATGGTGGCTTTGCCACAAATACGATGTCAACTACATGATCATGCAAGGCAATATGACAATGATGAAACATGTCATGATGAACGGAACGGTGGAAAGTTGCATGGCAATATATCTCGGAATAACTATGGAAATGCCATAATAGGTAGGTATGGTGGCTGTTTTGAGGAAGATATAAGGAGGCTTATGTGTGATAGAGCGTATCGTATCACGAGGTTTGGATGCACCGGAGAAGTTTGCACCAACTCTCAAGGTGAGAAAGGGCAATGCACGGTACCGAAGAGGCTAGCAATGATGGAAAGGTAAGAGTGTGTATAATCCATGGACTCACATTAGTCATAAACAAGTCATATACTTATTGCCAAAGTTTTATTAGCCCTCGAAGCAAAGTACTACTACACATGCTCCTAGGGGGGAGGTTGGTAGGAGTTAACCATCGCATGCCTAAGGAAGGCACTCAAAAGAGCACTCCATGCAATAAATTATTTACACAACTTTTACCATACATGCATGCTATGGGACTTGCCAACTTCAACACACGTATTCTTTAAATTCACAATTACCCAACTAGCATCACACTAATATCACCACCTCTATATCTCAAAACAATTATCAAGCATCAAATTGATCATAGCATCCAATTCACTTCCTATGATAGTTTTTATTATACCCAACTTGGATGCTCATCATTCTAGAACCAATTTTATAACCATAGAAAATAACATGCTGTTCTAATAGACTCTCAAAATAATATAAGTGAAGCATGAGAGATCAACAATTGCTACAAAATCAAGCCACCGCCGTGCTCTAAAAAGTATAAGTGAAGCACTAGAGCAAAACTATCTAGCTCAAAAGATATAAGTGAAGCACATAGAGTATTCTAATAAATTCCAAATCATGTGTGTATCTCCCAAAAGGTGTCTACAGCCATGATGATTGTGGTAAATTAAATAGGAAAGACTCATATCATACAAGATGCTCCAAGATGGGATCTCGCGGATACAGAAGGTTGCGGTGGTGGAAATAGTTTTTCTTGGTGCTCCTGGATGTTCTCGGGGTACGTGGATATACATAGGAGGAAGAAGGAGGTCGGTTGAGACACGAGGGGCCCACGAGGGTGGGGAGCACGCCCACCACCCTAGGGCGCACCCTCCCGCCTCGTGGCTTCCTCGTGTGCTGCTTGACGTCCACTCCAAGTCTCCTGGATTGCGTTTGTTCCAAAAGGATTGCTCCCGAACGTTTCATTCTGTTTGGACTCCGTTTGATATTCCTTTTCTTCGAAACACTGAAATAGGCAAAAAAATCCTACAATTCGAACTGGGCCTCCGGTCAGTCGTTAGTCCCAAAAATTATATAAAAGTGTAAAGTAAAGCCCATAAACATCCAAAACAGGTAATATAATAGCATGTAACAATCAAAAATTATAGATACGTTGGAGACGTATCAGTCCGTCGTTGTCGCTCAGCCACTCCGCCATCATCAGAGGATAGCTCCTGCTGGGAGGCTACATCGCGGCGGCGGTGCAGTCCCCGGTGTAGTGTAGTGCATGTGGCATCCCTGTTGGCTGTGCGCGGAACACCCACCACACACTCCGTCACTGCTGCCCGTCAATAGCTGTTGCCGGCTGCCGTTGCCGCCACCCCACCATCGAAAGCAAGGGCCATCGCCCGCTCCGCCGCCATGGCCCAAAGGTGGGAGGTGGCCGTCGTGACCACCACCCCACTGCCAGCCACCGTGGCCATCACCCGCTCCGCCACCTCGGCCCGAAGGCAGGAGGTGGTGACCATGGCCGCCAGCCCACCGTTGACCGCCAGGGTCATCACCCGCTCTGCCACCGCCGCCTGAAGGCGGGAGGTTGAGGTGGATGCCCGCACGTGCATCAGCGACCTTGCGTGCTACACCGAGTTCATACGGGAGGAGGAGGAGCGCCTCGTCGAGCATGCAAAGAGCCTTACTGCCGCCGTGGCCGCAGCACACGCCGCCTCAGAGGCGAGGAATCAGGAGATCTAGGAGGAGAACCACCACTTTGAGAGGGGTCGTCTGGAGTGGCAGAGGGCGTTCGAGGTGAGTGTCGGTGAAGGTGCAGCTGCGGCAGGCACCGTATTGCAGTTGTCCAACTCATCGGTAGGCTCCTCCTCCTCTGCCTCTTACCGAGCGCACTCGGCAGAGGAGAGGCTGCCGGAAGTAGTACAAAGCCCCTCCGCAGTAGTAGTAGTATTTAGGGGGCTATTTTGTTCAGTTCATCTAACTATAGATGTGGTGGAACTGTACAACGTACTTAAAATTAGCTAGTGTGTAAAGTAGAACTAGCTATTTCAGTACGTGGTTGGCAATAATTGGGGAAAAGTTTGGTCGGTTCAGCTGTCGAGTTGATCTATTTGTATAAAGAACGACTGCTAAATCTATCAATGAAACCTATGCTTAATTACTGAATTTTAGTTGCAAGAATTAGATACTGCTAGTGATTTTTAGCTGCATATTTTGACAAATCGCAGTGTTACAAGGTTAACAAATGGCAATGTTACTAGATCAACAAATGTCAATCTTTGTAGTTTAACAAATGGCAACATACCCAATATGACAGATGCAAATATTACCAAATTGTTTCTAAGTGGTTGCACACGAGTCATCCAAAACAGTCGTTTGCATTGAAGAGATGCACAAATCGTGCTCTCACTTTGCATACGGGTGTTATATCTAAAACGTTTGTGATCAAGAGCTGCACAAATCCTGCTCGGCACATTTTCCCTTGGCTTCCTGGGGAAGATGTCAGTTTGCACACGGGTGTTCTAACTAAAACATTTGCGATGAGTGTTTCATATTTTAAAACCATTGACGTTTTTTTGAAAATAAAATCATTTGATAAGTCTGTACATTAAGAGAGAAAAATGCAAGTTCTCTCAAACCATATATTTTATTCAGTCACACTACAAATTTATATTCATATATATGATTGAGATACAGTATTAAACCCAAGAAAAAAACTATTTCCTGCGGCGGCGGAGGCGGCATGCCGTGCTGTCGTTGTCGTCCTCGTCCCACGGAACGCCGTTGTTGAAATCTTCAAGGAAGCACAGAATGTTCTTCAAATATAAATCAAACATCATGTCGTTGCGCGATCGACGGGCGGGGCACGGGAGGACGGCAGCTGGCGGCGCTGAGAGGTAGCGGTCGACGGCGGTGTCCCATGCCGCTGAGGGGGGCGCGCGCACGGGCACAAGCGTGGCGGGTGCAGCAAAATGCACGGGGACTGGCGCCGCAGTGGATGGTGGGGCAACACGAGATCGTGCAGGTTCACGGAGACCTCGCTGATGCTCGTGGCTTCCAGCTCTGTGATAGTGCTCGGCGACCAGCCCGTCAATGCTATGGGGATGGTCGCTGGCATGGGCGCATGGATGGGAGCCGGGACGAGAGTGAGGGCAGCAACCACCACGGCCAGCTCATTCTGGGCCATGTCCATGAGGCCCCATTCCTCCTTATTTTCTATCTCCTCTGGCTTAGAGTCGACTTCACCAAACTTGAAGACTAGTGGCAGATGATCCTTCTGCGCCATGGCATTGGTGGAGGTCTGCGGGAGGGAGGGGAATGGGAGGCGGACAGTAAGGCCGCCCGTATTAAGCAGCGGTTCATGCGCCATTAATGGAGAGGAAGGCGGGCGGCCATGGAAGTCAAAGGGATCGCTTCCCAGTGAGCCTACACAGCGTACAACTCGCAAAGCTTCCCGGTGAGCCTGCGCATTGGAGGAAAGCTTCCACGCCTCTCGGTGAGCCTGCGCACCGGACTGCACGACACCTCCTATAGCCATTAAATCCAAGACACGTGGCATCATGTGAATGGTTAACATAATGCACACGATTTGAATTATATAAAAGTTTGCGATGTTAGAGTAGCAGCTATTTGTTTCAAATGACTTTGTAGGCTGTTATTCGAGTGCACCTTCTCTCAAAATGTACATGAAAAATACCACAACATGTCGGGTGCCATTCCATGATAGCATTCCAAGTTTCATGAATTTCAGACGAGTTTTGGATTTGCTAGAATTTAAAAACAAAGTATCTCAACGTTTTGCCGGCTATCAACAGTGCCCTGGTGTTTGAAATTCATTCCCATTTCTTGCATGGGACCTAAGCATCCACCCAAGGTCAAAGATTTGGTTTTCCAACCAATTTATATGCACTGGAGCATGTGCATGTAGTTCAAATTTGAATTATGCACATAAAATGCCGACAAACCCCAGTTAATGTATAAAAATTTCCAAACGAACCCCGAAAAACTCCAAAATTTAACACAACACCCATGTTATTTTATGTCGACACTAGAATTTTTTTTAAAGCAGTAAGAGGTAGCGGATATTGTTGTGTCCCCAAAGGTAGCACGTTCCCTACCGAAACCATCAGGCTTGTTGTGAGAAGCTCTGGTTTGTGAGAAGCTTATACCCAAACCTACCCCAAATGGGACAAAAAAATTATCATGACGTGTTGATGCCGCTCCATCATAGCATGCCAAGTTTCATCAATTTCAGGCGCGTTTTGAATTTACTATAATTTAAAAACCAGGTATCTCAATGTTTGCGGCCGATTGATGGTGGCAGGGTGTTTGACATTCATTCCCATTTCTTGCATGGGACCTAAGCATGCAACCAGGGACACATATTTGAGTTTTCAACCAATTTATATGCATTGAGCATGTGCATGTAGTTCAAATTTGAATTATGCATATAAATGCATTGAAAACTCAATTAATGCATACAATGTCCAAACGAACCCCGAAAAATGCCAAAAATGACACAACAATCCTGTTGTTCTATGTTGAGACGAGAAATTTTTTGAAAGCAATAAGAGGTAATGGATATCGTTTTGTCCCCAAAGGCGGGTGATACGTCTCCAATGTATCTACTTTTCCTAACGATTTTCCTCTTGTCTTGGACTCTAATTTGCATGATTTGAATGAAACTAACCCCGGACTGATGTTGTTTTCAGCAGAACTACCATGGTGTTGTTTTTGTGCAGAAATAAAAGTTCTCGGAATGGAACGAAACTTTGCGAGGATTTTTTATATCAATAAAGAGAATTTCTGGAGCCAAGAGATACCTGAGGGGGGCACCTGGGTGGGCACAACTCACCAGGGCGCGCCTGCCCCCACCCTCCGGGGCGCGACCAAGTGGGTGCTGTCTAGCTAATGGTCCCGCTGACCCTGAAACCGACACTATAAAATCACATTATTCCAGAAAAAATTAGCGAGAAAGAATTATTGCGTTTTACGACATGGAGCTATCACCCTCTCCTGTTCATCATCGGGACGCCAGATCTGGAGTCCGTTTGGGGCTTCGGAGAGGGGGATCTTAGATCTTCTTCATCACCAACCCATCTCCATCGCTAGTTCCAGGATGCTCCCCGCCGGGAGTGAATAATTCCTTCGTAGGCTCGCTGGTTGGTGAGGAGTTGGATGAGATTCATCATGTAATCGAGTTAGTTTTGTTAGGGCCTGCTCCCTAGTATCCACTATGTTCTGAGATTGATGTTGCTACGACTTTGCCATGCTTAATGCTTCTCACTTTGGGCCCGGGTGCCATGATTTCAGACCTGAACTGTTATGTTATCACCATTATATCCATGTTCTAGATCCGATCTTGCAAGTTATAGTCACCTACTATGTGTTATGATCCGGCAACCCCGGAGTGACAATAGTCGAGACCACACCTGGTGATGACCATAGTTTGAGGAGTTCATGTATTCACCTTGTGCTAATGCTTTGTTCTGGTTCTCTATTAAAAGGAGGCATTAATATCCCTTAGTTTCCAATAGGACCCTGCTGCCACAGGAGGGTAGGACAAAAGATGTCATACAAATTCTTTCCATAAGCACGTATGACTATTTACGGAATACATGCCTACATTATATTTATGAACTGGAGCTAGTGATGTATCGCCCTAGGTTATAACTGTCTCATGATGAATATCATCCAACGAGTCACCAATCCAATGCCTACAAATTTATCTTATATTGTTTATGCTAAGTTACTACTGCTACTGCTATTGTTACTGCTACAATATCACTGTTATCACTGTTACCATTACTGTTGCTACTGTTGCTATCATCAAAACTATCATACTACTGTGCTACTGATCACTTTGTTGTAGATAATTAATGTCCAGGTGTGGTTGAATTGACAACTCAGCTGCTAATACCTTCAAATATTCTTTGGCTACCCTTGTGTCGAATCTATAAATTTGGGTTGAATACTCTACCCTCGAAAATTGTTGTGATCCCCTATACTTGTGGGTTATCAAGACCTTTTTCTGGCGCCGTTGCCGGGAAGCATAGCTATATTTGTTGAGTCACTTGGGATTATTATCATATTATCACTATCAAGAATCTGAAGGATGCAAAGACTAAGATTTTTCCCTCAAAGACGAGGGGAGGTAAGGAACTACCATCCAACTTCGCTTTAGATTGACCTTCTGCTATAAGTAAACTTGCAACACCACAACATGCTATTAATTCTGCTATGTCGCAAGTTATTAATGATGCTACTTCTGCTATGAATGCTACTCATGATGATGCTAGTACCTTGCTTGATGATGATGTACCAATAGGTGAATTTCTTGATGAACAAATTGCTAGAGTAAGACAACATGATATTGTTGAATCTGATGATGAACTTGAAACTGAAAATCTTGAAACACCTACTATAAATAGTCCTCCTAGATGTTAATTGCCAAAGGTACCGGAAGGTTATACTATGAGTGAGGAGGCAACTAGAGATATTCTTGCTTGTAAGGATAGAGATGATCTAGAGAAATTATTATGCAAGTATAAAGAAAGATCTCTGAATGCTAAAATGAAATGTGATCCTGAGTTTGCTACTTCACCTATTTTTTTATTGATGATAAGGATTATGAATTCTCTGTCGACCCAGAGTTAATCACTTTGGTTGAATCTGATCCTTTCCATGGTTATGAAACTGAAACTGTTGTGGCACACCTTACTAAGTTGAATGATATAGCTACCCTTTTTGCTCATGATGAGAAGATTCACTATTACTATATTCTCAAGTTATTTGCGTTCTCATTAAGGGGTGATGCTAAAGCTTGGTACAATACTCTTGCTCCGGGTTGTGTGCGTAGTCCCCAGGATATGATCTATTATTTCTGTGGAAAATATTTCCCTGCTCATAAGAAACAAGCTGCCTTACAAGATATATTTAACTTTGTGCAAATTGAAGAAAGTGTCCCACAAGCTTGGGGGAGGCTTCTCCAATTGCTAAATTCTTTGCCTGATCATCCTCTTAAAAAAATGAAATACTTGATATCTTCTATAATGGACTAACTGATGCTTCTAGGGATTTTCTAGATAGTTGTGTTGGTTGTGTTTTTAGGGAACGAACTATTGGGCAAGCTAAAGAATTATTGAATAACATACTGGAAAATCATGATGATTGGACTCCTCCTGAAACACCTATTAAACCCACTTCGAAGAAGAGGGGTATCTTATATCTCAGTCCTGAAGATATGCAAGAGGCAAAGAAATCAATGAAGGGAAAAGGTATTAAAGCAGAGGATGTTAAAAATTTACCGCCTATTGAAGAAATACGTGGGCTTGAAGCACCACCACCACCACCACCTAAGGTGGTAGAGGTAAAATCTTTAATGAAATTCAATGATAGTGATGATCCTTATAATAAACATCCTAGTCAATGCCTTTATGAGTTTGACAATTACATTACAAAGCATGATCACTTCAATCCAAATGTTATGAGACAATTGAAATACAACTCTGATATGATCGCTCGCTTAAGTGGCTTGTTATTTTGAATCTCAAATGATGTTAGAGGTGTAGGAAGGCATGCCTCTATGGTTCAAACACAATTAGAACAAGTTGCTAAATCTCAAAGAGAGTTACTTGATGAAATGAACAACAATATAGTTGACTTTGCTGTTAGAGTAGCAACTAGAGGAGGTAAAATGACCCAGGAGCCACTTTATCCTGAGGGACATCCTAAGAGAATTGAACAAGACTCTCAAATAATTAACACTGATACACCTAGTCCTTCTAAAAAGAAAAAGAAGAAGAAAAATAATAGGAGTTTGCCTGCCTCTAGTGAACCTGAAATAGAAAAACCTCCTGATAATGATAATGAAGTTTCTATCTCTGATGCTGAAACTCAATTTGGTAATGAACACTCACTTTGTGATAATGAAAAAGATAATGATGAGGTTCATGAAGACACTCAACCAAATAAGAACCAGATAATGATGTTGAGATAGAACCAACTGTTGATCTTGATAACCCACAACCTAAGAACAAATGGTATGATAAAAGAGACTTTGTTGCTAGAAAACATGGAAAGGAAAGAGAACCATGGGTTCAAAAGCTTATGCCCTTTCCACCTAAGCCAACTAAAAAGAAAGATGATGAGGAATTTGAACGCTTTGCTGAAATGTCAAGGCCAATCTTTTTGCGAACTCGCTTTACTGATATCTTAAAAATGCCTCCTTATGCAAAGTATATGAAAGACATCATCACTAATAAGAGAAAAATACCGGAAGCTGAAATCTCCACTATGCTTGCTAATTATACTCTTAAAAACGGAGTACCTAAAAAACTTGGAGATCAGGGAATACCAACTATACCTTGCTCCATTAAAAGAAATCATGTGAAAATTGCTTTATGTGATTTGGGAGCTGGTTTTACTGTTATGCCTTTCTCTTTATATAAAGACTTGATTTGAATAAACTCACACCTACTGAAATATCTTTGCAAATGGCTGATAAATCAACTACCATACCTATCGGTATTTGTGAAGATGTGCCCGTTGTTGTTGCTAATGTTACTATTTTAACTGACTTTGTTATACTTGAGATGCCCGAGGATGACAACATGTCGATTATCCTTGTTATACCCTTCTTGAATACTGCAGGGATGTTATTGATTGCAATAAAAGGAAGGTCACTTTTCATATCAATGGTAATGAGATACGATGCACTTTCCGAAGAAACAATTCCAAGTGAATGGTATTAATGTTATTGAAAAATCTCTGACAATCACTATTGGAAGTTTTCAACTACCTCTACCTACTGTTGAAAAGAAATATGAAATGCTTATTGTTGGGGACATTCATATCCCCATTGAGGTAACTTAGTGATTGAAAGTGGTTGTTAATAAGACTTGATCAACCTTATTAATGGATCATTTTTGAGAGGTATGAAGTTGATGAATTTAGTGAGCACTACCTTATGTCCCTACCTTTTATTTTCTGTTTTCATTAGTTAAATAAAACAAAATGCCATGCTTTGTCTGTTTTCTGAGTTTTTCGTACAATAAAAAATGACCCAAAAATAAATTTTCTTAGAATGCCCTGAAAATTTAACACAATTTTTTCCTGAATATTTATGAATTTCTGGTGCAAATAATATCAGAGGGAGGTGCACTAGGTGGGCACAACCCACCTGGGCGCGCCAGGACCCCCAGGCGCGCCCTGGTGGGTTGTGGTCCCCACGTGGGCCCCTTCACTTACTTCTTCTTCCCACATCACTCCATTCACCCAGAAAAAAATCACTACCACACTCCCTCTCGTGTTCTTGCTCCTGAAACTGCGGATTTCGATCTCTTTGCTCGAAGCTCTGTTTCCGAAACTGGTTTGGGGATTTGTTGCTTGGTATGTGACTCCTCCATGTGTCCAATTAGTTTTTGTTTTAGTGGTTTATATTAAGAATAATTAGCTACTCTTGGTGCTTTTGTAGATGAGCTTGCATGTTGAATTCTTAGAGTTCTAAGTAGTTTGAATGCTTGCTATGGCTTCTATACATCTCTATGAGTAGTTGCTATCAATTTTGTGAAGTTTTGTTGAGAAAAATTTTGTGGACTAAATTTTTTCAGATTTTTGTTCATAGGAAAAGGATGAGTTTCTTTAGGAAGTTTGCTTCCAAGAAGAACTCCAATGGGGTTATTGGGCAGTCATCCGACAATGATCTCCATACCCCGAGGTTTGCAGAGCTACGACCGTGCGAGTGGCCGCATAATGCGTTCATGGAAGAGGTCGGAATCCTCCAAGAGTTCAACCAATATGCTACTAATGCCGGCCTCACTGACTTCATCGCAGTTGAATGCGAATAGTATCATATCCTCACAAATTCCTTTGTGAAAAATTTTCATTTCAGTTCTAGGAATAATCCCCCTGAGGTGTCATTTAATTTATATGTTGAAAACCGCGAGATCCCAGTTACTGAATTTTGTGATATATGCATGCTTCCTTCTAATGGTGAACTAGTAGAGCCTAGGCCTTTAAAGTTTGATGGTTTTTACTGTAGTTTGACAGTGGGGGATGAGAGAGGAGTATCGGGCACCACTGTCGTTAGCTTGCAGTTTCCTGCCATGCATTATTTTGCCTTATTTATTGCAAAGTGCTTGCTAACGAGACAGAAGGTAGGTTCACTTAGCGCCCCAAACTTTGCTGTTTTGCGTCGCGCACTTTATGGCGACAACACTTATAGCTTGGGAGCTATTGTGGCATGTCGCCTTCACCTTAACAGATTCAAGGGCAAAATACATGGGGGCGTTTACGCTACTCGCTTGGCGACTCACTTCAATGTGCAGATATGCCAGCATGATCACCCCTTGACCAAGGTTTATCTAGATAGAGTAGCTATGAAGGACCATCAGTTTCTTGCTGCTGATTACCCTGATATTTACTTGCCTTATAATTTAGTTTTCAGTGAGAAAACTCGTGATATTATTCCCTTTCATTCACCTGCTTTGTTTGATCATGTTGCCAAGAACGGATACATGATTATGCCTGAGGACATTGTCGCTTACCAGAACAACCTGGCTGCAGTACAGGCGGAGCCTCAGCAGTGGGACCCTATGGTGCCGGCTCCCCAGCACTTTAACATTGGACCTCGTGGCTTCTACGACTTGTAATTACCAAGTTAGGCCAAAATCCTAAGCTTGGGGGAGTATGTATTTCCACTGACATTACATTCATGTTCACACATTTCATTCCAGTTGTCGGTGTCCACACCTTTTCATTGTATCATCCATGCTTAAATTATTTTTCTCGCTTTCTTCTTGTGTGTTTGGAAAACTTTGAGAAAATCCAAAACTATGTTTCTTGCTTCTTTTTGATTTTTCTTCCTAGTTTAAATTATTGTAGCACTAAAAGGAAAACCCCAAAAGATTTCCTTGTTCTTCTTTTACTTGTTGGGAGCTTTCCCGTGTAAATAGTTTTTCTTGTTTTTGCTTTTCCTTTTTTCGTTTGCTTGCTTTCGAAAAAACAAAAAAATCCAAAAATATTTCCGTGTGTTTCTCTGAATTTCTTTTTCTTTTATTGCGTCATACCGAGGAGAAGACCACGATGAAAATGTTGAGTGGCTCTTATTTGCATTATTGATCTAATAAAGAGTCCATATTACCTTGTCTTCTCCTCTTAAATAAAATGTTTACAAATTCCAGCTTAGTCCACGTCACTCTTGCACTAAAATTATTTTCAAATCGTTTGGTCGTGCAAGTGAAAGGCAATAATGACGACATTAGATGAACTGGCCGTGGCAGAGAGAAATGGGTATGAACTCGACTTGCTCTGTTTTTCTAAATATGTTTAACCCAGTATCCATGATTCAACCTATTATGATCAAACATGTTTGCAATGACAATTAGAGATTATAGTTTCTCATTCCATGCATAAGTAGCTAGGAGCGAATAATGACTTATCTTGGATATCAACATTGCATTAAAATGATTGTGATGTAGTATGATGATATGGTATCCTCCTCTAAATGTTCGAGTGGCTTGACTTGGCACATGTTCATGCATGTAGTTGAATCAAAACCAATATAGCCTCTATGATATTTATGTTCATGGTGTTCATATCCTACTCATGGTAGTATCCAATGTTACTTATGCATAATGCATGTTCATGACCTTTGTTGCTCTCTAGCTGGCCGCTTCTCAACCTATTGCTAGCCTTTGCCTGTACTAAGTGGGAACTCTACTTGTACATCAAAAACCTGAAACCCAAGTTATTCCAGATGAGTCCACCATACATACCTATATGCAGTATTACCCTTCCATCTTAAATAAATTTGCACGTGCCATCTCTAATAACTTCAAATATATATCCTTTTTGTGTGCCTGGATCGTTCATGGAACGACATGAGATAGTCGGTATCTTCCATGCTAAGCGGGTTATTCTCAGGTCGAGTATTTATTCACTCGCCATCGCACGAGAAAAGGGCGATAATAGGGATGCCCAGTACCAAACTGCAAAAAGAAAAGAGCTTACAAATAATCAAACAAAAACTCCCAATGGAGTCATAACCTTTACATTTTCGCTTGGCAACCGCCACTAGCGTGTTTAGCATGGAAGATATTGATAACCGATGGTCGTGAAGTAAATGAGAAGGGTGCATGTCTCAAAATATCATTTACTTCTGTTTTAAAAAACTTGAGCTCTGGCACCTCTGTAAATCACTGCTTCCCTCTGCAAAGGGACTGTCTATTTACTTTTATGTTGTGTCATCACCTTCTCAAATAAACGCCAGAACCTGAGGGCACTGCTGTCATGTTGATGCATTGTGTGTAGCTAATGTTGGGTGCATCAGACTGGATCTTTTCTACCATGAATTACAATGCTTAGTAGCTGCTTGAACTTTGAGGGTGCTCTGCATTTATGTTTTGCGGTCTCAGACAGGGCTAGCAAGATACCACTATTGTCATATTATCTCATGGTTGTTTTGTAAACGTGTTGCCATTTGAGATATCTTATTAATGCTCTCTAGTTGTTTATGTCATTGATATGAGTTAATATAATTTTTACGAGTTATTGTCGACATGGTTAGTTATAATCTTTGATGAAAACCTGGGTGTTGTTTAAGCTTATTTATGAAACAAGAGCAAAAGAGTTCGTAAAAGTTTTTCTTTTTCACTTTCAGTTTACCAACTGAATTGCTTGAGGACAAGCAAAGGTTTAAGCTTGGGGGAGTTGATACGTCTCTAACGTATCTACTTTTCCTAATGCTTTTCCTCTTGTTTTGGACTCTAATTTGCATGATTTGAATGAAACTAACCTCGTACTAACGTTGTTTTCAGCAGAACTACCATGGTGTTGTTTTTGTGCAGAAACAAAAGTTCTTGGAATGGGACGAAACTTTGCGACGATTTGTTATATAAATAAAGAGAATTTCTGAAGCCAAGCGATACCTGAGGGCAACCCACCTAGGCGCCCCCCCCAGGTGGGTGCTGCCCACCTGGTGGCCCTGCTGACCCTGAAATCGACGCTATAAAATCACATTATTCCAGAAAAAATCAAGGAGAAAGAATTATCGCGTTTGACGGGATGGAGCCGTTGCCGTCTCCTGTTCTTCATCGGGAGACCAGATCTGGAGTCTGTTTGGGGCTCCGGAGAGGGGGATCTTCGATCTTCGTCATCACCAACCCATCTCCATCGCCAATTCCATGATGCTCCCCACCGGGAGTGAGTAATTCCTTCATAGGCTCGCTGGTCGGTGAGGAGTTGGATGAGATTCATCATGTAATTGAGTTAGTTTTGTTAGGGCCTGATCCCTAGTATCCATTATGTTCTGAGGTTGATGTTGCTATGACTTTGCCATGCTTAATGCTTGTCACTTTGGTCCCGGGTGCCATGACTTCACATCTGAACCATTTAGGTTATCACCATTATATCCATGTTCTAGATCCGATCTTGCAAGTTATAGTCACCTACTATGTGTTATGATCCGGCAACCCCCGAGTGACAATAGTCGGGACCACTCCCGATGATGAACGTAGTTTGAGGAGTTCATGTATTCACCATGTGCTAATGCTTTGTTTTGGTTCTCTATTAAAAGGAGGCCTTAATATCCTTAGTTTCCAATAGGACCCCGCTGCCACGGGAGGGTAGGAAAAAAGATGTCATGCAAGTTCTTTCCATAAGCACGTATGACTATTTACGGAATACATGCCTACATTATATTTATGAACCGGAGCTAGTGGCGTATTGCCCTAGGTTATAACTGTCTCATAATGAATATCATCCAACGAGTCACCGATCCAATGCCTACGAATTTATCTTATATTGCTTATGCTAAGTTACTACTGCTAATGCTATCATTATTGCTACCATATCATTGATATTACTGTTACCGTTACCGTTGCTACTGTTGCTATCATCAAAACTATCATACTACTGTGCTACTGATCACTTTGTTGTAGATAATTAATCTCCAGGTGTGGTTGAATTGACATCTCAGCTGCTAATACCTTCAACTATTCTTTGTCTCCCCTTGTGTCGAATATATAAATTTGGATTGAATACTCTACCCTCAAAAATTGTTGCGATCCCCTATACTTGTGGGTTATCAATGGGACGTTCCCTACCGAAACCATCAGGCTTGTTGTGAGAAGCTCTGTTTTGTGAGAAGCATATCTCCAAACCTGCCCGAAATGGGACAAAAAATTTACAACGGCATGTTGATGCCGCTCCATGAAAGCATGCCAAGTTTCATGAATTTCAGACAAGTTTTGGATTTACTAGAATTTAAAAACTAGGTATCTCAATGTTTGTGGTCGAGTGATGGTGGCAGGGTGTTTGACATTCATTCCCATTCCTTGCATGGGACATAAGCATGCAACCAAGGACATAGATTTGAATTTTCAACCAATTTATATGAATTAGAGCATGTACATGTAGTTCAATTTGAATTATGCACATAAATGCATTGAAAACTCAATTAATGCATAAAAATGTCCAAACGAACCCCGAAAAATCCCAAAAATTGAGGCAACACTCCTGTTGTTCAATGTTGAGACGAGAAATTTTTTGAAAGCAATAAGAGGCAATGGATATCGTTTCGTACCCAAAGGTGGGTGATGTCTACTACACAACCTTCTTCTTTGTAAGGGAAACTGATCCACGAACACCTATGGGACCGGCGGACCGAGCCCCTTTCGGTTCGGCGGGGGGGCGGAGATCGCACGAAGAGCGGATCGAGGCGAAGCACACGAGCCGTTTACCCAGCTTCGGAGCTCTCCGGAGAGATAACACTCTACTGCTGCATGTCTGAGTGTATTGAGTTCTTGCTCGGGAGCGCTGAATGCTACAGTACACGCTAGCTGCTAACGAGACCGAGCGTGAGTGTTTCTCTGCTTTCCAACCCCCTTCTACGTTGCGCATGGGCCTCCTTTTATATGCTGAAGGGGTCACCGACAGGTGGCAACGTAGATAAGGGTAAAAATGGAAAAGGAATTGCGGTTGGTACAACTACCTGTACAATGTATCATACCTAACCCTGATGGCAGGGGACAAAGGCATTAAATGCCCATCTGCGTCGCCCAAATAGTGCAAAAAGGGACTCTCAGGGACGCCACCGCTCACCAGGATGGCAGTCTTGTCAGCGTCGCTTGCCACCGCGCACCGCTGGCTGCACAGCCTCTTGCCACGCGCGCCTGGAAAGGCCCCAGGGCGACACGTTGGTGGATGTGCTGGAGTGCGGGTACAGAGTGGTAGCTTGCCGCGGCAAGCGCCTTGCCGCGGTCGTTGTCTTGTCGCGTCCGGAAGCTTGTCGCTCACCGGGCCTCGCCGGGATGCGTGGCACGTCGCGGCAAGTTCCTTGAGATGCCTTGGTTGGCCTTCCCGGCAAGCTCCTCTTGCCGGGGCCTTGTCTCCTTGGTTGAATACTTTGTTCTTGAATGGCTCCAGAGGAACCATGGAGGACCTTGGCGGTCACCCGGCAATCCTTGCCGCGGGGTGCTGCAACTACCTGTGCACAAGTTCGGGATACTAGGGTACCCCTACTCTAGTACACCGACAGGAGCCCCCGGGCCTGGGCCACACACAGTGTCGAGCGCTGTTGGGCCAGGCCCAAAACAGGGCACGGGCACACGCGGCCTGGGTTACGCCGTATCTCACTCCGTATCTCACTCCGTATCCACCGCGCCCTCCTCGAACGGCACGCGTCGAATGCGGTGTCGTGGGAGAGATCGTGGGTGGTTTCTTTATTCGGAAAGACGGAACGCCCGCCCCTCCCTCTTTATAAGCAGGGGAAACAGGGGCAGTTCGCCCATCTCGCCGGTTGCTACTCCAATCTCAAAAATCTCCGCCACTCCCCCCTTCTTCCCAAAGCTGAAAGAGAGCAGCGCTCCGCCCCCCATCGCCACCAGCATCACCAACACCGTCGATCTCCCCCACCACCTCCGCCATGGCTCCAAAAGCCGACAAGGGGAAGGTCGTGAAGTCGGCCGAGGCGCAGTGGCTCGCGGCGCTGCGAAAGGAGCGGGCAATCTCCCCCCCAGCTCGCCACGAAAGAGCTGAGGGAGTACTACTACCTCTTCTGGTAGACGGAGACGCGAGCGCATCCGCGTACGAAGGTACTCCCAGCTGCCGCTTCGGAACTGGCTCCGAATGGATACCCTTTCTTCACGCTGTTCTTCTACTGCGGGCTCTGCCCGCCTTTCTCTGAATTTTTCTGCGATATCATGAACACCTACGGGTTCCGCCTCCTTGACTTCACCCCCAATGCTGTTCTGACCATGGCAATTTTCGCACATCTCTGCGAAAACTTTGTCGGAGTCCATCCAAATGTAGATCTTTTTCGCCACTTCTTTATGACCCGAGTTGAGAGAGGGGAGCCTTTATCCGGCGGAATCGCCTGGATCTCGAGAGCTGGCAAGAAGGAAGCTTATCTGGAGGGAGAGCTCCGCAGCAAGTGGGAGGAATGGAGAGCAGAATGGTGCTGGATTGTCGAGGAGAACCCGCAGCCATTTACCGCCCAGCGCCAAGCCCCAGTAGCGCGCGGCAACGATTGGAGCAACGTGGCCCTGGAAGACGATAGGCTGAAGATTGCTGTCACCCGGATCCTACGCCTCAGGCTTGCCGGGCTCACCATAGGCGCCGTTGGCGCAGATTTTCTTCACCGCCGCATCGCTCCCCTGCAGGAGAGGAGGAGACCCGCCTGGGAGTTCCAGAACATGGCGGATATCATGAGGCTGCTCCCGGGCCTCAACTTCAACTTCACTGTCCTGGAACTGGACGCGATGATCCTGGAACTGTTCAAGCGCGATCCTCAGCATCCCGAAGCGTTCATGTTGCCGAGGGGTGTCGTTCCGCTGTGCAACAATTCCTCGCTCGACCGCATCCGTGCAATGATGCCACTGTGCGATTCGCATGGAATTGTCCCAACTTGGCAAGAGCCTGCAGACGACGTCGTGCGGGATTTCTTTGACAGCTTGGTAGAAGTGCCGGTCCGCTCCGATGAACAGAAGAGCCTTACTCGCGACACCATCGATGCGGAGATGCAGCGCATCGCCACTAGGCTGGAAGAGGCGGCGGCAGCCGCTGCCGCGGGCGAGTTTGGATTCACCGTGGAGGAGGCAGAGGCAGCAAAGGCGTCAAGCCTTGCCGAGCGAGAGGAGCTTGCCGGCGAGGGAGAGCTTGTCAGGCCTGAAGCTGAGTCGAGCGAGCCCGGCGAGGGAGATCTTGTCGGGCCCGAACCTTCAGACAGCTCGCCGCAAGCGGAGCCCCCAGCTCCGCCAAGAAGGCGCCTCCGCAAGGCCGTGGACGTAGCGGGGCGGCAGACGAGGCAACAGCCGCCGTGCCGCGCGACATGCTCTACCGCAGCAAGTGCTGTTGCCGCGGGAGCGCCTCACGCCGCTGCGGCAACTGGAGGGGGTCTTCCCGGTCCACCGCTACTGCTCCTGCCAAGCGGACAAGGGAACCTACTCCTCCGCCTCGTCGCACCGGAGGCGAGCCGGACTTCGATCTCTCCGCGCTCAGCTCCGACGAGGAAGAAGAAGAGTAAGATTCTTTGCTGTACTTGTAGTTCTTCAATTCTTGCTGTTTTGTCTTGTATCTGATTTGCTTTACTCCGAACCCATTCCTTTTCAGGACTCTGGCCCAAAGAGCGGTGAAGAGAGCCAAGGTCCCGGTGATTGTCATCGAGGACGAACACACCGCGACAGCAGGGGGCGTGTCCAAGACCACCTTGCCGGACCCGGCAACCATTCCTCAAAGCAGCCCCCAGCGCAGCCCCCAGCGTAAGTATATTGTTTACTTCCTGCTGTCAGGCGCGCATGGGTGCTCTGTCTTTGCTGATATCTGACTGTTGGTTTGTGTAGGAGCAGAGCAGCCTCACCAGGAGTGCCCGGAAGCCGCTCCTAAAATTCCATCTGCTTCGACTACACCGCCAAGGGATGATTCCCCGGCAAGGGAGCGTTCTCCGGCAAGGGAGAATTCTCCGGCAAGGAACATTTCTCCGGCACGGGACAACACCAGCGACCTTCCGGTGGTTGAGACCATGACTGCAGATCCTAGTACAGGTAATCCTCTTGCTTGAAAACTTCCCTTGGGTTCTTCTTCTTCTGATTTTCTTTTTGGATATTTGCTTGACTTTTCTCCTTTTTCCGTTCGTCAGATCCATCTGCCATGGAGCCGATGGAAACCGAGGTCGCCGGCGAGGAGAACGCGCGCAGCAATACCGACGATGCCGTTGCCACCGAAGGAGAAGCCGGCGCTGATGATCCCGCCTGCGAAGAGGCCGCCAAAGCTGCCGCCGCAGAAGCTGGCGAGGGATCCGGCAATCGCACTGATGGCCCCGAGGCCGCAGGAGCGTCAGGCGCTACGCCGACCGTCGATCCCTCCGCCGCTGCTGCAGCGTCAGGCTCCGAAGAGCCCCAGCCCGACGCCTATTTGAAGGCCGGCAACGGCATCTTCATCAAGCTCCCCTGGGCGTCAAGCTCCAGGGCGCCGGTCGAAGGAGAGATCTGGGATGGAGAGGTGCTCGCCTCCGCTGGGCTGACGCTGGTTGACGTGCCAAGCAGCAGCAGTGACGAGCCTGAGGAGGAGCGGCTGCTGCGGAAGCTGTTGTCGCTTTACCGCGCCCGACAGGCCAAGCTGGAATCCCGAGAAGCGCTTGTCGCGAAGGCGGGAGTGGATATCGAGAAGCGCGCGGAGGACCTCCGGGGTCTCAGGCAGGAAGCTCTCCGGTCCCTGGCAGAGGAGCGGGAGCAAGTCGCCGAGGAGCGGAAAGCCTTCCTCCTTGAGAAGGCTGAAGTTATCTGTGCAGGAAGGCGAGTTGGCGCAGCGTAAGGTCAACCTTGACAACCACGAGGAGGAGCTTGCCGCGCGCGAGCAAACATTTGGCAGGGCTCTCAAGGAAGCAGAGGATGCTGCCGCAGCTGCCGAGGCCGCCAAGAAGGAGCTGGAGACGAAGATGGCGCAGTTGGAGGCCGATCTCAAGGCGAGTGGCGAGGAGCTTGCTGCGCTCAAGCGTGAGCGCGAGAAGGATGCCGCCGCTCATGGCGAGCTGCAGGGTCGTCTCACTGAGAGGAGCAAAGAGCTTAGCGCCGCCAAGGACTCCAACACAGATCTTGAGTTGAAGCTGGTTACTTTGACTCAGACGCTGGACGGCGCCAGGGAGCGGGAGGTGGCCTTGACGGAGAAGATCAAGGCCGACGAGGTGCTGCTGGCGAGTGCTCCCGCCGCCCAGAAGACTTTTAGGGAGAATGTGGAGCACTGGACGGAGGGTCTCGTGGATGTTGCCGCAGCCATCGACAAGGAGCTGGTGCGGCTGGGGATGGAGGATCTCGGGTACTCCTCCGATGAGCACCTCCAACCCAGCGCCAAGCTCAGCTTGTTCTTCAAAGGCGTGGCGACGGCCCTCCAGTGACTCCGGGAGAAGATCCCAAAGCAGCTGGCCGACAAGTCGCGCAAGATCTGTGCGGGAGCTCTTCAAAAGGTGCTGGTGAAGGTGGCCTTCCGGAACCCAGGCCTCAACCTCACCAACGTCCTCAGGTCCCTGCCGCCGGATGCTGATCAGGAAGCGCTCAAGACCCTTGTCGCACCCATTGTGGACAACGTGAGCGGGATCAAGAGGGTTGAGGGCGATTGCCTAGATTAGGCCGCCCGTTTTCTCTTTTTCTTGTCGCTGCTGGTCATGTTATGAGAACAATCTGTTAGAGCTGCGATAAGCTATCTTGTAATATGACTCTATTTTGGGTAGAGATTGCTGTGTTATTTCCTTTACTTGATTCCTTCCTTTGTATGTTTTTCCCTATGCTTTTAGGGAACTTGTTGGCGCAGGCACCTTAGCCGCGAGCGCTGAGTGCGGGACGTCAGCAGCCTGCTGGCGGTGCCGCTACCGACAAGAAACCTTGTCGCAACTAGTCGCAGCTCACTTAAGTTGTTGAGCGGACTCAAAACAAAGTAAGGGCGCAACTAGCTACGAGTTGGTTCCTCCGCGCACAGGTTTTCCATACAAAGGACGGTCGTTCGAGGAAGATAACTTAAAATTTTTTAAAACCGATTGCTCAAACTTTAGCAACTTAGCTTTTCTGTCGTTTGCTTCCCGGTAAGGAGAAACTCCCTCGAACGACGCTTGGTCCACATCATTATCTTCTCCTTTCCCCTCGGCAAACTTGTGGGCAAGGGAACCTTCCTTTCTTTGGGAAAGAGAAAGAAGAGAAAATAAAGATATGGAGCCTTACGGCTCGTTATTGCTTACCGGGGGTAGGCGCTGCACAAAGTGTCAGATAACGCATGCAAAGAAAAGAAAGCATGAAATTGACAAGATGTGCGGAGCACATGAGCTTTACTTGCGCACGGGGTCTGCGCCCAGCTTCTTACAAAGGATTACATGCAACATCGGCAAGACTTGTACAAAAGGTGGTTGCCGGAACAGGTTCCGGCAATCGCGCCTTACGGGTAAAACTTACGAAGATGCTCAATGTTCCAGGAGTTGCTCACGGGAGTGCCATCTTCTGTCTCAAGTCGGACAGCGCCAGGCCTAGTGACTCGTTTCACCCGGTAAGGGCCTTCCCACTTCGGCGTCAACTTGTTGGAATTCTTGGCGGACTGAACGCGCCGAAGAACAAGGTCGCCTTCCTCGAGACTTATGGCATTAACTTTGCGGCTATGGTAGCGGCGCAAAGCTTGCTGGTATCGAGCAGCTCGTACAGCGGCCTGAAGACGGTCCTCCTCAAGGAGCAGTGCGTTATCTTGTCGCAACTGCTCTTGCTCAAGCTCATCATAAGCGAGCACTCGAGGTGACCCGTATACAAGTTCCGTGGGGAGAACTGCCTCTGCTCCATAGACTAGAGCGGAAGGTGTCTGGCCAGTGGCTCGATTTGGCGTCGTCCTGATCGACCAAAGAACCACCGGCAGCTCCTCAATCCAGTTCTTTCGGCACTTGCGCAGCCTGTCGAAAGTCCTGGTCTTGAGCCCGTGCAGCACTTCAGCATTTGCCCTCTCCACTTGACTGTTACTTCTCGGATGAGCAACAGAAGCGAAGCAGATCTTGGCGCCAAGATCTTGGACGTACTGCATGAAGGTGCGGCTCGGGAATTGCGTGCCGTTGTCGGTGATGATCCTGTTAGGGATCCCGAAACAGCAAACAATCGACCTGAAGAACTTGACTGCTGACTGTACTGTCACCTTCCTCACTGCTTCCACTTCCGGCCACTTTGTGAACTTGTCGATTGCAACGTACAAGTACTCAAAGCCCCCGACAGCTCGGGGAAAGGGGCCGAGGATGTCGAGCCCCCAGACCAAAAATGGCCAGGATAAAGGGATCGTCTAGAGAGCTTGAGCTGGCTGGTGTATCTGCTTGGAATGGAACTGGCACGCTTCACACTTGGTTACTTGTGCAGTTGCATCCTGGAGGGTTGTCGGCCAAAAGAAACCTTGCCGGAACGCTTTGCCGGCAAGTGCTCTTGCGCCAATGTGGTGACCACATATGCCTCCATGTATCTCTGCCAACAGCTTTTGTCCGTCTTCCCAGTGAATACACTTCAATTTCACGCCATTGAGTCTTCTTCTGTACAGTGTGTTGTCGACAAACTGGTACATACTTGACTGTCGGGCTACTCTTTCCGCTTCTTCTTGCTCTTCGGGAAGTTCTCCTGTCTGAAGGAAACGGACAATCTGCTGTGCCCATGCTGGAGCTTGCGGCTCGACAACAAGGACTAAAGGCACATCTGCTGCTGCGAGAACATCCGCTTCTACAGCGAGAACCTGCAGCTCAGCCGGAGCTTGACGTTCCCCGGCAAGCTTGCCGGAGCAAAACTTGTTGGGAGCGTCTGCTTCAATGGAACAAACCCTAGGGCTTGCCGGAGTAGACTGCTCCTCAGCACCCTTGGTGTGGATCTTGGGGACCTTCTTGGCGGCGGCTTCGGGGAGCTCTGCCGGAAAATAGTCACCAGAAATCAACTTCCTCTTCTTGCTCTGTCCAGTTGATGGCGTTACAGACGGTTGAGTCAGTTTGAGCACAAAGATCCCTGGTTCTACAGGTAACTTAAGTGCGGCGGACTTCGACAGGCCATCGGCAATGTTGTTCTGAGCTCTTGGAACATGTTCCATCTGTAGGCCGTCAAAGTGCTCTTCTAGCTTCCTCACTTCATCAACGTAAGCTTCCATCAACGGACTCTGATAATTTTTGTTCACTTGGCGGACGACAAGCTGTGAGTCACCCCTGACAATGAGCTTCTTGATCCCAAGGTCTGCTGCGATCCTGAGACCGGCAAGAAAACCTTCATACTCTGCGGTATTGTTCATTGCTTGCTCCTTGGGAAAGTGCATCTGGACTATGTACTTGAGGTGCTCTCCGGTGGGTGCAACAAGTAACACACCCGCACCGGCGCCTTGCAGCGAGAAGGCACCATCAAAGTACATCAGCCACTCTTTGCTTGCTTCCTTGACGGGGATGCTTGTTTCTGGAATTTCTTCATCTTGTGTTGGCGTCCATTATGCTATGAACTCCGCCAATGCTCTGCTTTGGATAGTTGAGGTGCTCTCAAACTTGAGGCCAAAGCTTGACAGTTCCAGTGCCCACTCGACAATTTTGCCTGTTGCTTCTGGATTTTGCAGTATCCTCTTCAGCGGAAAACGAGTGACGACTATGATCTCATGTGCCTGGAAGTAATGCCGCAGCTTTATCGAGGCCATGAGAAGGCCGAAAAGCAATTTCTGCACACCAGAGTACCTTGACCTAGCCCCCTGCAGAAGGGAACTTACAAAGTAAACTGGGCGCTGCACCATTCTTTTCTGCATCTTCTCACGCGCCTGCGCAGATCCATCTTTGTCGGGACCAGAGCTTGCCAGCGAAGTCCCCTACTTGTCGCTGGATGCATCTGCCGTGGTTGCTGGCTCATCATCCGCCTCCCTCTCCGCTACTAACGCATCACTAACCACTTGATTGGTTGCCGCTATATATAGCAGCAACTTCTCTTGTGGCTTAGGTGCGACAAGTGTTGGAGTGGAGGACAGGTATTTCTTCAAGTCCTGTAGCGCATCCTCCGCCTCCGGAGTCCATTTCATTGGACCTGCCTTTCTCAATATTTTGAAAAATGGCAGGGCGCGCTCAGCAGACCTAGAGATAAACCTGCTGAGAGCAGCTATGCAACCGGCAAGTCTTCGTACATCCTTGACACGCTTTGGTGCTTCAATCTGCTCAATGGCCTTGATTTTGTCGGGATTGGCTTCAATTCCCCGCTGAGACACAAAGAACCCGAGAAGCTTGCCGGAGGGGACTCCAAACACACACTTCTCGGGCTTAAGCTTGAGGTTGCTCTTGCCCAGATTTGCAAAGGTTTCGTCTAAATCTTGAATCAAAGTCGCCTTGTCCTTGCTCTTGACCACTATGTCATCCATGTAGGCTTCCACATTTCTGTGTATTTGCGGCTCAAAAGCGTCATGGACTACCCTTGCAAATTTTGAACCAACATTCTTTAAACCGAAAGGCATCCGTACGAAACAGTATGTGCCACATGGGGTGATGAATGCGGTCTTCTCCTCATCCTCTTCTACCATGAAGATCTGATGATATCCTGAGTATGCATCAAGAAATAAAAGCAAGTCACATCCGGCCGTGGAGTCAACAATCTGGTCGATGCGCGGCAAGGGAAATGGGTCTTTGGGACAAGCTTTATTGACATCGGTAAAGTCGATACAAAGCCTCCATTTCCCGTTTGCCTTGCGCACGACTACAGGGTTGGCCAACCACGTAGGATGGAGCACTCCTCTGACAAGGCCTGCCGCTTCCAATTTCTTGATTTCTTCTGCGATGAATTCTTGGCGCTCCACTGCCTGTTTCCTGACTTTTTGCTTGACGGGCCGCGCATGAGGACAGACGGCAAGGTGCTGCTCAATTACTTTCCTAGGAACACCGGGGATGTCAAACGGTTGCCACGCAAACACGTCGACGTTCGCCCGCAGGAAAGCAACGAGCGCGCTTTCCTATTTAGGGTCGAGAGTGGCACTGATGGTGAAGGTACCACCAGTGCCATCCTCCTTGGCGGATACCTTCTTGGTCTCTGGTGGAGCTGCCATTGTCTTCTTACACTTGCCGGTGGAGCTCGATGGTGCGTCCTCGATGGTAGCGTAGCACTCCGAAGAGGTGCGCTTGCCGGAGTGGGCATCAGAACTCTTGCCGGACTTGGTCTTCTTCTTTGCCCCGGGAGCTTCAACGGCAAGTGACTTGCGATCTGTTGCGGCTGCTGCTTCCCGGTAGATCTTGTCGGCGCAGATAAGAGCATCCTTCTTGTTGCCAGGGACAAAGATGACACTTATCGGGCCTGGCATCTTTAGCATGTTGTACGCATAGTGAGAGGCTGCCATGAATTTGGTGAGTGCTGGACGGCCGAGTATCCCATTGTAAGGCAATGGAAAGTCAGCAACGTCAAAAGTGACCCTCTCAGTCCTGAAGTTCAACTCGCTACCAAATGTCACCGGCAATGTGATCTTTCCCTTCGGCTTGCTCCTTCCTGGATTGATACCTTGGAATGTGCCGGTCTCTTCGAGCTCGCCATCGGGGATCTAGAGTTTCTGGAGTACCGCGGAGGAGATCAGGTTCAAGCCGGCCCCGCCGTCAACTAGCATCTTAGTGACCTTGAGGTTGCGGATAGTTGGTGAAACCAACATCGGCAAGCACCCGACTGCAGTTATGCGATCAGGGTGGTCCTCAATATCAAAGACGATAGGCGTGCTGGACCATTTCAGAGGCTTGCGTGACTCGACGGGTGGTTCTGCCGCATTGACTTCCCGCACCCACTGCTTGATCTGGCGATGTGAAGTATGCAGAGAAGCACCGTCGTCAACGCACAGGACCTCTGTGGCTTTCTGGAATTCCTGCTCATCGGTCTCGTCATCATCCATATCTTCATCGTTGTCGTCATCTTCATCCTTGTCGCGGCCGTGGGGAGGTCTATCTCCTTGCCGCTGCTTGGCCTTGCTGCGGCGTCCTCCTCGGCCGGGGCGTTTCTTGCCGACTCCACCAACACCTTCCTGGGCCTTCTCCTTGTCGCAGCGCTCGTATTCAGCCTTTTGCTGCTCGACAAGCTGCTCGACCTTCTTGCAGCTCTGGAGGTCATGGCCCTTGGTGCGGTGAATCTTGCAGTACTGCTTGTTGGTGCCGTCCTGCTTGTCAGCGACCGCCACAGCCTGGTAGTTGGTGCCTGCGGCAATATCCTTGCCGGAGCTACCTGCTTTGGCTTTCTTGGCGCCACCTCCGTTGTCGGACTGCTCAACAACTAGCACATCTTTGCCTTTCTTCTTCTTGTTGTTCCGCCGCCGGTTTTTCTTTGCCGGGGCAGCCTCCTCACTATCAGATCCTCCTGCTTCTGTATTCTCTCCGAGGAGTTTCCTCCCTTCCTCAGCACGTGCACACTTGTCGGCCAGGGCATATAGCTCACTGACGTCTCTGATCTTGCACATCGCCATCTCCTCCCGCATCCTGCGGTTTCGCACGTTCTGATGGAACGCGCTGATTACCGCGGCAGGGTGGACATCTGGGATGTTGTGCTGTACGTGGCTGAATCTCTGAATGTACTTGCGCAGGGGCTCTCCTTCCTTCTGGGCGAGCAGATGAAGGTCGCTCTCTTGGCCATGAGGCTTGTGGCTACCTGTAAAGGCGCCGACAAACTGATGGCATAGGTCTGCCCAGGAGGATATGGAGTTGTCCGGCAAGTGCATGAGCCAGGATCTGACATTGGGCTTGAGCACCAGCGGGAAGTAGTTGGCCAGGATCTTGTCGTCCCACGCCCCGGCAGCTTGCACCGCGATGGTGTAGATGCTGAGGAACTCCGACGGATGCGACTTGCCGTCGTACTTCTCTGGTACGTCTGGCTTGAAATTCTTCGTGCTGGGCCACTGGACTTGCCGCAGCTCACGAGTGAACGCAGGGCAACCTACCGCGTACGGCAAGTCGCCTGGTTCCCCTGGTGCATGCATGTCGATAGAGGGCCCATCACGCTAGTCCGATTGACGCCGCGCTTCTCTTCGGCGCTCGATGCGAGTGAGAGCGTCTTCTTGCTGTCGTTCGTGAAGAACTTGGCGCTGATCGCGACGAGCTCGTGGATTTGATGATGCGGTGGAGTCACTGTCGAGGCGGATCCGGCGAGTCGGCGATCTTGGCCTTCGAGGTGGAGAGTGCATGGTGGTTGCATCCCCACCGGTTTCATCGCAATGGGCTCGTGCCTGGCAGTCCTGCCGCGGCAGCGATGTACTCGGCTACCACGGAGTGTCGCCGTTGGCGAAGCCGATGAGACTCTGAATGGTGGCCCTCCATCCATCGATCTTGTCTGCCGTTGGAGGGTAATCCAGGAGCAGTTGAGCTCGCGCCAAAGCTTCTACTAGAGTGGTGGGCGGCAGTGGCGAACGGTGCGAGGAGCGGGATATGCTTGGACTTCTAACTATGTTAGAAGGAGCAGTATCCCGTCCAGGCGACTGTGTCTCGCTCGTGCCAGCATGTTGGCATGCATGCTGGTCTTGAGCACCCCGAGATCCACCAGCTCGATCTTGGTCCAACAAACGTATGGCACTGCGAATACCATGACGCTGTCGGTCCTGCGCCTCCTGAGATGGGCGCGGTGCATGTACGGATGCCGAGGTCTGCGCAGCCTTGTCCTTGGACCTGGCAGCACCGTGAGCTCCCTCGTCAATTCCCGTTCTTCCGCCGGCGTCTACCCCACCACTCGTTTGCTTCGGTGGTGGTGGGATCGACGTGGACGGAGCAGCTGCCGCCGAAGCCTTCTTCTTCGGTGGCATGTCGATGAAGAAGATGAAGATCTAGATCGTGTGAACGCCGGATCAGGTTCACACAACCTCGACGCCCCCTACCTGGCGCGCCAAAGATGTCGGGGAAACTGATCCACGAACACCTATGGGACCGGCGGACCGAGCCCCTTACGGTTCGGCGGGGGGCGGAGATCACACGAAGAGTGGATCGAGGCGAAGCACACGAGCGGTTTACCCAGCTTCGGAGCTCTCCGGAGAGGTAACACTCCTACTGCTGCATGTCTGAGTGTATTGAGTTCTTGCTCGGGAGCGCTGAATGCTACAGTACAGGCTAGCTGCTAACGAGACCGAGCGTGAGTGTTTCTCTGCTTTCCAACCCCCTTCTACGTTGTGCATGGGCCTCCTTTTATATGCTGAAGGGTTCACCGACAGGTGGCAACATAGATAAGGGTAAAAATGGAAAAGGAATTGCGGTTGGTACAACTACCTGTACAGTGTATCATACCTAACCCTGACGGCAGGGGACAAAGGCATTAAATGCCCGTCTGCGTCGATCAAATAGTGCAAAAAGGGACCGTCAGGGACGCCACCACTCGCCACGATGGCAGTCTTGTCAGCGTCGCTTGCCACCGCGCACCGCTGGCTGCACAACCTCTTGCCACGCGCGCCTGGAAAGGCCCCAGGGCGACACGTTGGTGGATGTGCTGGAGCGCGGGTACAGAGTGGTAGCTTGCCACGGCAAGCGCCTTGCCGCGGGCGTTGTCTTGTCGCGTCCGGAAGCTTGTCGCTCACCGGGCCTCGCCAGGACGCGTGGCACGTCGCGGCATGTTCCTTGAGATGCCTTGGTTGGCCTTCCCGGCAAGCTCCTCTCGCCGGGGCCTTGTCTCCTTGGCTTGAATACTTTGTTCTTGAATGGCTCCAGAGGAACCATGGAGGACCTTGGCGGTAACCCGGCAAGCCTTGCCGCGGGGTGCTGCAACTGCCCGTGCACAAGTTCAGGATACTAGGGTACCCCTACTCTAGTACACCGACATTCTTGTAGACGTTGTTGGGCCTGCAAGTGCACAGGTTTGTAGGACAGTAGTAAATTTCCCTCAAGTGGATAGCCTAAGGTTTATCAATCCGTAGGAGGCGTAGGATGAAGATGGTCTCTCTCAAGCAACCCTGCAACCAAATAACAAAGAGTCTCTTGTGTCCCCAACACACCCAATACAATGGTAAATTGTATAGGTGCACTAGTTCGGCGAAGAGATGCAGATACAAGTGCATAATAGATAGTAGATATAGGTTTTTGCAATCTGAAAGAGTAAAAACAGCAAGGTAACAAGTGGTAAAAGTGAGTGTAAATGGTATTGCAATGGTAGGAAACAAGGCCTAGGGTTCATACTTTCACTAGTGCAAGTTCTCTCAACAATAATAACATAGATAGATCATATAACAAGCCCTCAACATGCAACAAAGAGTCACTCCAAAGCCCCTAATAGCAGAGAACAAACATAGAGATTATGGTATGGTACGAAACCACCTCAAAGTTATCCTTTCTGTTCTATCTATTCAAGAGTTCATAGTAAAATAACACAAAACTATTCTTTCCGCTCAATCCATCATAGAGTTCATACTAGAATAACACCTTAAGACACAAATATCCCAAAACCCTAATGTCACCTAGATACTCCATTGTCACCTCAAGTATCCGTGGGCATGAGTATACGATATGCGTCACACAATCTCAGATTCATCCAACCAACATAAAAGTACTTCAAAGAGTGCCCCAAAGCTACTACCGGAGAGCCAAGAACGTGTGCCAACCCCTATGCATAGGTTCCCAATGTCACGAAACCCGCAAGTTGATCACCAAAACATACATCAAGTGGCACATGATATCCCATTGTCACCACAGATAATTACGGCAAGACATACATCAAGTGTTCTCATAAAAGACTCAATCCGATAAGATAACTTCAAAGGGGAAACTCAATTCATCACAAGAGAGTAGAGGGAGAGAAACATCATAAGATCCAACTACAATAGCAAAGCTCGGGATACATCAAGATCGTGCCATAGAGGAACACGAGAGAGAACATAAGAGAGAGAGAGATCAAACACTTAACTACTGGTACATACCCTCAGCCCCGAGGGTGAACTACTCCCTCCTCATCAGGGATAGCGTGGGGATGATGAAGATGGCCTCCGGTGATGGGATCCCCCTCCGGCAGGGTGCCGGAACAGGGTCCCGGTTGGTTTTTGGTGGCTACAGAGGCTTGCGGCGGAGAACTCCCGATCTATCTTCTGTTCTAGAAGTTTTAGGGTACAAGAGTATATATGGGTGCAGGGGGTACGTCGGAGGAGCTACGGGGGCCCCACGATGCAGGGGGCGCACCCGGGGGGCGCCCCCACCCTCGTGGGCAACCCGTATCTTCCCTTACGTGCACTCCAAGTTCCCTGGGTTGCTTTCCTTCCAAAAATAATTTCTCCAGTTGATTTCGTTCCGTTTTGACTCCGTCTGATATTCCTTTTCCTCGAAACACTGAAAGAGGCATAAAACAGCAAATCTGGGCTGGGCCTCCGGTTAATAGGTTAGTCGCAAAAATAATATAAAAGTGGATAGTAAAGCCCAATATTGCCTAAAACAGTAAAGAAAGTAACATGGAGAAATCAAAAATTATAGATACGTTGGAGACGTATCAAGCATCCCCAAGCTTAATTCCTACTTGTCCTCGAGTAGGTAAATGATAAAAAAGAATTTTTGATGCGGAGTGATACTTGGCATAATTTCAATGTAAATCTTCTTAATTGTGGCATGATATTCAGATCCGAAAGGTTCAAGACAAAAGTTCATATTGACATAAAAGTAATAATACTTCAAGCATACTAATCAAAGCAATCATGTCTTCTCAAAATAGCTTGGCCAAAATAAAGTTATCCCTACAAAATCATATAGTCTGGCTAAGCTCTATCTTCATCACACAAAGTATTTAATCATGCAAAACCCCCATGACGAGCCAAGCAATTTTTTAATACTTTAATAATCTCAAACATTTTCAACTTTCACGCAATACATGAGCGTGAGCCATGGACATAGCACTATAGGTGGAATAGAATGGTGGTTGTAGAGATGAAAATAAGGAGAAGATAGTCTCACATCAACTAGGCGTATCAACGGGCTATGGAGATGCCCATCAATAGATATCAATGTGAGTGAGTAGGGATTGCCATGCAACGGATGCACTAGAGCTATAAGTATATGAAATCTCAACAAAAGAAACTAAGTGGGTGTGCATCCAACTTGCTTGCTCACGAAGACCTAGGGCACTTTTGAGGAAGCCCATCATTGGAATATACAAGCCAAGTTCTATAATGAAAAAATCCCACTAGTATATGAAAGTGACAACATATGAGACTCTCTATCATGAAGATCATGGTGCTACTTTGAAGCACAAGTAGGATAGTAGCATTGTCCCTTCTCTCTTTTTCTCTCATATTTTTTATTTTGGTGGGCTTCTTTGGCCTATTTTTTTATTTGGGCTTCTTTCGCCTCTTTTATTTTTTATAAAGTCCGGAGTCTCATCCCGACTTATGGGGGAATCATAGTCTCCATCATCCTTTCCTCACTGGGACAATGCTCTAATAATGATGATCATCACACTTTTAGTTTTCTTACAACTCAACAATTACAACTCGATACTTAGAACAAAATGTGACTCTATATGAATGCCTCCGGCGGTGTACCGGGATATGCAATGAATCAAGAGTGACATGTATGAAAGAATTATGAACGGTAGCTTTGCCACAAATACAATGTCAACTACATGTTCATGCAAAAAGCAATATGACAAAAGTAGTGCATGTCATATGAACGGAACAGTGGAAAGTTGCATGGCAATATATCTCGGAATGGCTATGGAAATGCCATGATAGGTCGGTATGGTGTCTGTTTTGAGGAAGGTATATGGTGGTTGTATGATACCGGCGAGAAGTGCGCAGTATTAGAGAGGCTAGCAATGGTGGAAGGGTGAGAGTGCGTATAATCCATGGACTCAACATTAATCAAAAGAACTCATGCACTTGTTGTAAAAACTTAGAAGTCATCAAAAACCAAAGCACTAAACGCATACTCCTAGGGGGATAGATTGGTAGGAAAAAACCGTCGCTCGTCCCCGACTGCCACTCATAAGGAAGACAATCAATAAATAAAATTGTGCTCCGACTTCACCACAAAGTGGTTCACCATACGTGCATGCTACGGGAATCACAAACTTCAACACAAGCATTCTTTAAATTCATAATCACCCCAACTAGCATTGCTTTGATATTATCACCTCCATATCTCAAAACAATTATCAAGCATCAAACTTATCTTAGTATTCAACGCACTTAAAAGAAAGTTTCACAAATCTTGAATACCAAGTATATTAACATTAAGCAAATTACGATGCTACTAACGACTCTCAAAATAATCTAAGTGAAGCATGATATTTCAATAGTTTCTTTGAAACAAATCCACCACCGTGCTCTAAGAGATATAAGTGAAGCACTAGAGCAAAAATTATTACGCTCAAAAAGGTTTAATTGAAGCACATAGAGTATTCTAGCAAATTCCAATTTGTGTATGGCTCTCTATCATTAAAGAATTTCAGATCTTGATACTTATTCAAACAGCAAGCAAAGCTAAAGAAAACTACAATGCAAGGATAGCACAACTCATGTGAAGAAGCAAAAACTTAGGCTCAACCGATACTAACCGATAGTTGTTGAAGAAGAAAGGTGGGATGCCTACCGGGGCATCCCCAAGCTTAGATGCTTGAGACTTCTTGAAATATTATCTTGGGGTGCCTTGGGAATCCCCAAGCTTGAACTTTTGTGTCTCCTTAATTCCTCTCATATCATGGTTTCTCTTTTTATCAAAAACTTCATTCACAACAAACTCAACAAGAACTCGTGAGATAGGTTAGTATAAACCAATGCAAAACCTTATCATCTTCTACTGTAACAAATCACTAACATTATTATTAAAAATTGCATTCTAAATGCCTCTTCATATTTAATACTCCTATCCTCAAATAGAATCATTAAACAAGCAAACATATGCAAACAATGCAACCATAACAGCAATCTGCCAAAACAGTACATTCTGTAAAGAATGCAAGAGTAACAATACTTTCCTGACTCCAAAAATGATGAACTAAAATCCCCACTGTAATAAATTTATCAGATCTTAATATGCAAAAATATTCAATGTTATACCATTCTCTGACTTTTCTAGGGAATATTTTCAACAGCGGTAAACTTTCTGTTTTCAGACAGCAACATGTATACTAGCAAAATAAGCATGGCAAAGGCTATCCTTGACTTCTTTATTGGAACTAAAGATGCAAAACATTATTATAACTAACGGAAAGCAAACACTAACAAAATAAAATGATGCTCCAAGAAAAACACATATCATGTGGCGAATAAAAATATAGCTCCAAGTAAAGTTACCGATGAACGAAGACGAAAGAGGGGATGCCATCCGGGGCATCCCCAAGCTTAGGATGTTGGTTTTCGTTGAATATTACCTTGGGGTGCCTTGGGCATACCCAAGCTTAGGCTCTTGCCACTCCTTATTCCATAGTCCATCGTATCTTTACCCAAAACTTGAAAACTTCACAACACAAAACTTAAAACAAAACTCGTAAGCTCCGTTAGTATAAGAAAATAAAACCACCACTTAGGTACTGTAATGTACTCATTCTAAATTCATATTGGTGTAATATCTACTGTATTCTAACATCTCTATGGTTCGTACCACTTAATACTAGCCATAGATGCATCAAAATAAGCAAACAACACAATGAAAATAGAATCTGTCAAAAACAGAACAGTCTGTAGTAATCTGTATCAAACGTATACTTATGGAACCCCAAAAATTCTGAAATAAATTTCTGGACCTGAGGAATTTTTCTATTAATCATCTGCAAAAATAATCAACCTAAAATCACTCTCTAGTAAAAAATGGCAGCCATTCTCGTGAGCGCAAAAGTTTCTGTTTTTCACAGCAAGATCACATAAACTTCACCCAAGTCTTCCCAAAGGCTCTACTTGGCACTTTATTGAAACAAGAAGCTATAAAACATGATTAATACAGTAGCATAATCATGTGGACACACAAAAACAGTAAGGGTAAATATTGGGTTGTCTCCCAACAAGCGCTTTTCTTTAATGCCTTTTCAGCTAGGCATGATGATGGCAATGATGCTCACATAAAAGATAAGAATTGAAACATAAAGGGAGCATCATGAAGCATATGAATAGCACATTTAAGCCTAACCCACTTCCTATGCATAGGGTTTTTGTGAGAAAAAAACTTATGGGAACAATAATCAACTAGCATAGGAAGGTACAACAAGCATAGCTTCAAGAATTTAAGCACATAGGGAGGAAACTTGACATTATTGCAATTCCTACAAGCATATATTCCTCCCTCATAATAATTTTCAGTAGCATCATGAATGAATTCAACAATATAACCAGCACCTAAAGCATTCTTTTCATGATCTACAAGGATAGAAAATTTACTACTCTCCACATAAGCAAATTTCTTCTCATTCGGAATAGTAGTGGGAGTATCATGAGAGACTTGAACACTAAAAATTGTTTCCACATTAAAAGAATAATGTTCAGAAAAAGGGTAATCATAATCATGACAAGATTTGTAACTATAATCCTCACTACTTTTTATAGCATAAGTTTCATCACAATAATCATCATAAGTAGCAACTTCGTTCTCATCATAATCGATTGAAACCTCTCCCAAGATAGTGGAATCACTAAATAAAGTTGACACTCTTCCAAACCCACTTTCATCAATATAATCATCATAAAGAGGCATGCTATCATCATAACAACTTTGCATATCAAAACTTGGGATGCTAAAAATATCATCTTCATTAACGTAGCATGCCCAAGATTGGGGCAATCATTAATTTCAGCAAATATATTGTCAAATATTTCATCCACATCAAACATAGCTTCCCCAAGATTGGGCCCTTTCATATCATAAGCATAATCACTCTCATCATTAAAAATATGGATAGAACCAATAGTATAGCAATTATCATCATCACAAGTAGTAGTAGGAGCAACATCATTTGGGAGGGATACCTTTTTACCTTTGTTGCTCCTTCTTTTCTTTTTCTTCTTCACATTATGTGTAGGTTCAACCTTCCTCTTTGAGCTCCTTATTGATGAGATTGGCTGAATAGAAAGATCCTCCTCGTTACCTGATTCATCATAAGAAATAATAGGAGGAGATTGGGAAGCCTCTTCCCTTTCATTAGTATTCTCATCATCTTCCATTTGCTTTTTTTCTTTAGGTAATTGGCAATATAAGGATTTTCAATGCAATTCTCCGCACAATACATATAAATTTTCTCTAGATCAAAATCAAGAATTTTATTAGGATTAAATTTTGGAATACCCTCAGTTATACGTTTCATTTCTTCGTAACCCAAAAGAAGGCTAAGCTCTTTATGATGCTCAAGGGTATTCAAATTATCACAATATTTGGACACGACTTGATCATGAAACAAATAGAATTGGAGCTTTAAATGACCATGTTCATTGCAAAGTTCAAAAGGAACACGAAAAATATTGAATCTTTCAGCACATTCATCTAGCTCTTCTTGCAACAATTTGGTTTCTAAGTACTTATGCCTCTTGCAATAAATATCTTCTCTATTTGGTGTGTTCATGCAAACATGCACTCCACAAAAGTTGACATGCTCATAAGAGATATTTTCATCATAACTAGTGCAATCATCATTAGCATCATGGATATTAAAAGAATTCGTACTAACAACATTGCAATCATGCTCATCATTCAAAGATTTAGTGCCAAACAATTTAATGCATTCTTCTTGTAACACTTTGGCACAATTTTGTTTTCCATCATACTCACGAAAGATATTAAAAAGATGAAGCGTATGGGACAAACTTAACTCCACTTTTTTGTAGTTTTCTTTTATAAACTAAACTAGTGATAAAAACAAGAAACAAAAAGATTCGATTGCAAGATCTAAAGATATACCTTCAAGCACTCACCTCGCCAAAAAAGAGCTTAGTTGACGGAGTGTGAGTACCCTTTACCTAGCCTCCCCGGCAACGGCGCTAGAAAAGAGCCTGATGTCTACTACACAACCTTCTTCTTGTAGACGTTGTTGGGCTAGCAAGTGCACAGGTTGTAGGACAGTAGCAAATTTCCCTCAAGTGCATGACCTAAGGTTTATCAATCCGTAGGAGGCGTAGGATGAAGATGGTCTCTCTCAAGCAACCCTGCAACCAAATAACAAAGAGTCTCTTGTGTCCCCAACACACCCAATACAATGGTAAATTGTATAGGTGCACTAGTTCGGTGAAGAGATGAAGATACAAGTGAAAAATAGATAGTAGATATAGGTCTTTGTAATCTGAAATAATAAAAACAGAAAGGTAACAAGTGGTAAAAGTGAGCGTAAACGGTATTGCAATGGTAGGAAACAAGGCCTAGGGTTCATACTTTCACTAGTGCAAGTTCTCTCAACAATAATAACATAGATAGATCATATAACAAGCCCTCAACATGCAACAAAGAGTCACTCCAAAGCCCCTAATAGCAGAGAACAAACGTAGAGATTATGGTAGGGTATGAAACCACCTCAAAGTTATCCTTTTTGTTCTATCTATTCAAGAGTTCGTAGTAAAATAACACAAAGCTATTCTTTCCGCTCAATCCATCATAGAGTTCATACTAGAATAACACCTTAAGAGACAAATCAACCAAAACCCTAATGTCACCTAGATACTCCATTGTCACCTCAAGTATCCGTGGTCATGATTATACAATATGCGTCACACAATCTCAGATTCATCCAACCAACATAAAAGTACTTCAAAGAGTGCCCCAAAGCTACTATGGAGAGTCAAGAACGTGTGCCAACCCCTATGCATAGGTTCCCAATGTCACGAAACCCGCAAGTTGATCACCAAAACATACATCAAGTGGCACATGATATCCCATTGTCACCACAGATAATCACGGCAAGACATACATCAAGTGTTCTCATAAAAGGCTCAATCCGATAAGATAACTTCAAAGGGGAAACTCAATTCATCACAAGAGGGTAGAGGGGGAGAAACATCATAAGATCCAACTACAATAGCAAAGCTCGGGATACATCAAGATCGTTCCATAGAGGAACACGAGAGAGAGAGAGAGAGAGAAAGATCAAACACATAGCTACTGGTACATACCGTCAGCCCCGAGGGTGAACTACTCCCTCCTCGTCATGGATAGCGCCGGGATGATGAAGATGGCCTCCGGTGATGGGATCCCCCTCCGGCAGGGTGCCGGAACAGGGTACCAATTGGTTTTTGGTGGCTACAGAGGCTTGCGGTGGTGGAACTCCTGATCTATCTTCTGTTCTGGAAGTTTTAGGGTACACGAGTATATATGGTTGCAGGGGGTACGTCAGAGGAGCTACGGGGGCCCCACGAGGCAGGGGGGCACGCCCAGGGGGGCGCCCACCACCCTCGTGGGAAGCCCGTATCTCCCCTGACGTGCACTCCAAGTTCCCTGGGTTGCTTTCCTTCCAAAAATAATTTCTCCAGTTGATTTCGTTCCGTTTTGACTCCATCTGATATTCCTTTTCCTCGAAACACTGAAATAGGCATAAAACAACAAATCTGGGCTGGGCCTTCGGTTAATAGGTTAGTCCCAAAAATAATATAAAAGTCGATAATAAAGCCCAATATTGCCTAAAACAGTAAATAAAGTAGCATGGAGCAATCAAAAATTATAGATACGTTGGAGACGTATCAGTGGGACATTCCCTACCGAAACCATCATGCTTGTTGTGATAAGCTCTGGTTTGTGAGAAGCATATCCCCAAACCTACTCCAAAGGGGACAAAAAATTTAACACGGCATGTTGATGCCGCTCCATGATAGCATGCCAAGTTAATGTATTTCAGATGAGTTTTGGATTTACTAGAATTTAAAGACCAGGTATCTCAATGTTTGCGGCCGAGTGACGGTGGCAGGGTGTTTGACATTCATTCCCATTTCTTGCATGGGACCTAAGCATGAAACTAAGAACACCGATTTGAATTTTCAACCAATTCATATGCATTAGAGCATGTGCCTGTAGTTCAAATTTGAATTATGCACATAAATGCATTGAAACTGAGTTAATGCATAAAAATGTACAAACGAACCTCGAAAAATCCCAAAAATTGCCACAACACATGTTGTTCTATGTTGACACGAAAATTATTTTTGAAAGCAATAAGAGGCAGTGGATATCTTTTCTTCCCCAAAGGTGGGACGTTCCGTATCAAAACCACCAGGCTTGTTGTGAGAGGCTCTGGTTTGTGAGAAGCATATCCCCAAACCTGCCCCAAATAGGACAAAAAATTACCACAACATGTTGATGCCACTCCATGATAGCATGCCAAGTCTCATGAATATCAAATGAGTTATGGATTTACTAGAATTTAAAAACCAGGTATCTCAATGTTTGTGGCCAAGTGACGGTGTCAAGGTGTTTGACATTCATTCTCATTTCTTGCATGTGACCTACGCTTGCAACCAAGGACAAACGTTTCATTTTGCAACCCTTTTTTATGAACTGGAGCATGTGCATGTAGTTCAATTTTTAATTATGCACATAAATGCCTAGAAAACTCAATTAACGTATAAAAATGTCCAAACGATCCCCAAAAAATCCAAAATTTAACAAGACACTCCTGTTGTTCTATGTTGACACCCGGAAAAAAATTGAAAAGGAAGAAGAGGCGACGAATATCGTTTTGTCCACAAAGGTGACATGTTTCCCTAACAGAACCATGAGGCTTCTTATGAGAAGCTCTGGTTTGTGAGAAGCTTATACCATAACCTTCCCGAAATGGGACAATATTTTTTTCGCCAGCATGTTGATGCCATTCCATGATAGCATGCCAAGGTTCATGAATTCCAGACGGGTTTAGGATTTACTAGAATTACAAAAGCAAGTACCTCAACATTTGCCGGAGACCACGGTGCCGTCGTGTTCGAAATTCATCCCCATTTGTTGCATGGGACATAAGAATAAACCCATGGACACATATGTGATTTTACAACCCATGTTGGTGCACCGTAGCATGTGCATGTGCTTTAATATTTAATTGTGCACCTGAAATGGCTAGAAAACCAATTTAATGTATAAAGTTTCCAAATGAACCCTGAATAATTCAAAAAAATTTACGACACACATATAGTTTCATGTTCACTGCAGATAAAAGGTCTAGCAATTCAAACATAGTCCGTTGCCACTATGACCCCATTATGTTATTCAAATCAAGATGAAAAATCAAGTAGATCCCACATATTTTATTATCACCAACCGTGTGAGATGCAATACAAAATATCCTGGAGCACCGTCGGTTTATAGTACGCCTATGGCTTACGCGAGAAGGTGCGTCGGCTATACTCCACAGCCAGTATGTCAAGCACACTAGCTCGCTCCCAAAATATCATTCCACTATTCAATCATCGCCGGTGAAAGATGAGGACGTGGACCCGTGTCATGAGGGCAACTTCGGCAGCCCACTCTGGCAAGAGTGCAGCCGCAGCCGCCATGCGTGTGCTAACAAGGTGCATCAGCGCGGCCGCAATCTTTGACCGGGCGGCCAAGGCGGCCCAAACTGCCATTGTTGCTTCTCAGGTGGCGGCAACAACATCAGCCTCTGGGATAACAACTGGCGAGAGTGGCACACCAATTGTTCGTTCCGTAGCGGCGGCCTTAGCCCTAATGGAGGCCACCCACGATCATGTCGAGGCCACCTACGCCTAGCTCTTGGCGGTCACCGCACAAATCAAACGAAGCTTCTCCGACAACGGCCGACAACCCATGGCCGAAGAGTTGGCAATCACCAAGGATTCGTCCGTTCCTCCGGCGCATACCTTGCAATGATGGAGCCCGTCCAATCCCAGATCACGGCCGCCCACGCCTAGCTCGTGGCGGCCTTTTCCAAAGAGATGGCAGACACGGATGGCGAGATGCTTGCCGAGTATGGTGTGATGGATGCCATGGAGCCCCTTCCCCAAGAGACCGTCGGGCGCAAGCTGGACATGGAGGAGGCAGCGGAGATCGACGAGCACCAGCCGTAGTAGTACTCTTTGTTTTGTTTAATTAAGAGCGCTGGTCTTTAATTTGTTGGAGTAATGTTTAGGCCAGCTAGCTCGGTTTAATTGATGAACTTGCTTGATTAAGAAGTGTGGGTGTGCTGTAGTCTCCTTTGTGTACCCAAACTATGCAATGACGTGGATGACCACTAAACCAAATTTTTTGACGTTCAAACTCATCACACATGGATTAAGCTTTCTGAATCGTTTGTGATGTTCACATATCGTACACTGTTCTGAATAAGGGACCATGTCTAATGACACTTTGCGCGCCAGTTTTTTCGCTGAACCAATTCAAAATTTTGGCTTCCGCAGAAATATCTACCTCCCCGCCCCACTCCCCATTAACAAAAGCCACATTTCCCCTGTTTCCACCTTCCTTTCCAAGTTGAAACCTTCACTCCTTGCTTGCAGCGCCACCTCCTCGCCGGCGGCCCTCCTTCACGCTGCTCGGCCTTGTCAATCCAGCCAGGTAATCCACACCAGACCCCCATCCTCCTCCTCCTCCTTCCACATCCCACATGCCCCGATCGCCAGCATGACACCTTCCACCAAAATCACCAAGCCCTCCACCAAACAAGCGCCGCCCTAAGCCATGGTGCATGCAGTATAGCCAGGAGCTCAAGGAGCATTTTGCAGTGGAGAAGAAAATCGTGGCCGCACGCGTGGATGAGATCGCGATGGCTGCCATTCGTACCGATGATGACCCACAAGTATATGGGGTCAATTGTAGCCTTTTTGATAAGTAAGAGTGTTGAAACCAACAAGGAGCAGAAGGAAATGACAAGTGGTTTTCAGCAAGGTAATGTCTGCAAGTGCTAAAATTGTAAGTAGCAGAGTAGTTTGATATCAAGATAATTTGTAACGAACAAGTAAAAATAGTAGTAACAAAAGTGCAGCAAGATAGCCCAATCCTTTTGAGGCAAAGGAAAGGCCAAAACGATCTCTTATGATAAGCAAAGTGTTCTTGAGGGTACACGGGAATTTCATCTAGTCACTTTCATCATGTTGGCTTAATTTGTGTTCGGTACTTTGATAATTTGATATGTGGGTGGACCGGTGCTTAGGTGTTGTTCTTACTTGAACAAAACTCCTACTTAAGATTGAACCTCTCGCAAGCATCCGCAACTACGAGAAAAGTATTAATAATAATTTTAACCAAAACATTAAACTTTTGGATCCAATCGGTCCCTTACGGAATAGCGCATAAACCGGGGTTTAAGCTTCTATCACTATCGCAACTCACCATCTAATAACTACTCCACAATACATTCCCTTAGGCCCAAATATGGTGAAGTGTCATGTAGTTGATGTTCACATGACACCACTAAGAGAATGACAACATACATATCATCAAAATATCGAACACATATCAAGTTCACATGATTACTTGCAACATGATTTCTCCCGTGACCTCAAGACTGAAAGTAACTAATAAAAAATATAAACATGCTCAAGATCAGAGGGGTATTAAATAGCATAATGGATCTGAACATATAATCTTCCACCAAATAAACCATATAGTAATCAACTACAAGATGTAGTCAATACTACTAGTCACCCACAAGCACCAATCTATAGTTTTGGTACAAAGATTGAACACAAGTGATGAACTAGGGTTTGAGAGGAGTTGGTGTTGTTGAAGATGTTGATGAAGATATCCCTCCCCAAGATGGGAGAGTTGTTGGTGATGATGATGATGATGATGATTTCCCCCTCCGGGAGGGAAGTTCCCCCGGTGGAATCGCTCCGCCGGAGGGCAAAAGTTCTCCTGCCCAAGTTCCACCTCGAGGCAGCGGCGCTTCATCCCAAAAGTCCTCTCCTTATTTTTCTAGGTCAAAATTACTTATAAAATACCAGAAGAGGGGCACCAGAGTTGGGACAAGGAGGGGAACACCCACCAGGGCGCGCTTGGGCCTCCTGGCACGCCCAAGTGGGTTGTGCCAACCTGGTGGCCCCCCTCTGGTACTTATTTGCTCCAATATTCATTAAATATTCCATAAAAAATCCTCGGTAAGTTTTAGCTCGTTTGGAGTTGTGCAGAATAGGTAGCTTGACGTTGTTTTTTCATGTCCAGATTTCCAGCTGCCAAAATTCTCCCCCTTGGTGCATACCTTGCATATTATGACAGAAAAGGCATTACAATTACTCTGAAAAGAATTATTATACAATAAATAGATAACAATAGGAAAACATGATGCAAAATGGACGTATCAGTTGACCCCCAGATCTTGGAGGAGCACCTTGCCATTTGCTAGCTACGTCGGTTAAGCATGCTCGGTTTACTTGTTGCATGTGCTGCTGTGCTTTCCTTAAAAAATTCTAGTAAATTGTGCTATCTAATTTTACCATGCAATTTGTTGCTCCTGTGTATATGTTCTATATGTCGTGCAGTGTGGTGCTCACTTATTAACTGTTTGGTTAATTAGTTGTCGTCTTCAGTTAACTGTTTGGTTCAATTCTGCGAATGTGATGTTCAATTCTTCAGGCTGCAATTTTGTATTGTCTTCCATGTGAGAAATAAATCTAATTTATCTTTAAAAAATACATGAGAAACAAATACAATTGCTATATTTCCAAGTTGTCAAGCATGCTTGGTTTGCTTATACATTGTGCAATATGGTGCTCAGTTAACGTTTGGTTCATTTGTATTGTGGTGTTTAGTTAGCTATTTGGTTTAACTTCGCAATGCGATGTTCAATAGTTGTGGGTGCATTCTGTTATTGTATACCATGTGAGAAGTAAACCAAATTTGGTTATACTAAATACATGAGAAACAAATACGATTGCTATATTTCCAAGTTGCTAAGCATGCTTTGTTTGGTTAAATGCCTGATCTTCTATTAGGAGTATGTTATATTGTGCAATGTGGTGCTCAGTTAATGTTTGGTTCATTGTTGTGGTGTTTAGTTAACTGCTTGGTGCAATTCTGCAATGTGATGTCCAATTTTTGTGGGTAGAATTTTGTATTGTTGTGCATGTGGGGAATAAATCGAATTTGGCTGCACTCAATACATGAGAAACATATAGAAGTGCTATATTTCCTAGTTCTTAATCATGCTTGGTTTGGATAAATGGGTTTTCCATGTGGCTTGAATTAATCTAATGAATCTGCAATGTGCTTATTTTTCATCAACATATTTTACGGATAGCATGCGAACCTTTACTTAACCTGATGACTAACTACCTTATATGTGTTGTAGGGAAACAATGGAAAGCACCGAGGTTTACAATCGAGGTTAGCACATGCATGGTCGGTTGTCTAATAGAACATTATTGTGCAATTGCAGGAACCATTCTAATATTTAGGTTTTTAACAATTTAGTCTTGCACATGTAGGTCCTGCTATGAGAGGTTTGACGCACTGTTCGGCCTTTTTGTATATGGGGAAATGAGTTGTCCATGAACATCAATCAGGTCAAGAAACTTAGAAAGACTGTTAGGATAAAGAAATTAGCAACAAAAAACAACAAGATCTTTTTCTACGCAATGAAGAAGACATCAGTTCACTACAAGATGGTACTAACTATTATACCTTGGCTTTTTTCATTCCTTTGCCCCATTTCCAATATAGAGAAGATATTTATACTCATCCTTGTTTTCGGGCCTCTCTAAAGCAGTTCACTAATGATTACCTCTCAAACCACCTCTCTGGTCAGGAGGCGAGGAAGGTTTTCATACAACACCCACGGTTCAATATTGAAGTGTTCCTGAAGAGGACGAAGGATGTATGGTCAATCATCGACAGGCACTGGCCTAAAGTTGCAAAGACCTTCAACATGAATGAAGCTCAATATTCGCCTTCCGCTTTAGCAGTTTTCTAGATGAGATGCATTTGTCTATGTACCGTCTATGATGCTAATTTCGAAAGGTTCTAGATGTTGTATCTGAAACTTGGTGTTGGTGCAGTTGTGTAATGGGGTAGCTGAGTGCTGAAACTATATCGTGTTGTACTTTGATGTATTTCAATTATGAAATCATGCTTCCTTAATATGGAAATGAAATATATTATGTGTTTAATATGAATGTCAATTAGATTAATAAATGGATTATTAATAATAGGGAAATTAGCCTGCTAATGGCGAATTAGCCTGTTAATTGGGTTTTTCTATTGCATAGGGTTATTGAGAAAATACCATGGGCGATGGCCTCAGGCAATGCACACAGTTTCTAGGAATAAACCGTGTTGGATCAATGAACAATCACACATGACATTCTCTTCAAAACTATTTGCGTTAGGCCACCTTGCGCAAACATTTACCACATAAAAACTGTGTGTGATGGACAGCCTTTGCCACACAATTTTTTCTACGCACCGTGTGTGATGCATTCAATGATGCAAATGATAAAACTGTTTATATTGTGTGCGATGGCAACGCTATCACAAACGATTTAACGGGGAAAATTGTGTGTGATGTACCTGCGAACGGGAACGTTTTCCTTGGAGCGACTGTATGGGATGTATATACGAACGAAAATTTTTAGCGGTGACTGACTGTGTGGGATGTACTTACGACCTGAAATAATTTTGCCTGTATAATTGTATTTTTTGAGTACTACTGTACGTATAACCATATTTTCTCTCTCGCCGGTGGCAGATGACCTCATTTTGCCGAGCGTGTGTGCCAGGAGAGCATATCCCCAACGGTTTCTGGGTCGTGTGGGAAGGACCCCCCCTATCACAGTCACTCACTAGGTGATAGTTTGGAACACCGTCGCGGAAAGAGGTTAAAAACCTTTTGTATAGCACCTCGCTATACTAGTGACATCACCATGTGATTTAACACAAATAGTTCACATCGCCATGTGATTAACACCCATAGTTCACATCCCCATGTGACCAACACCCAAAGAGTTTACTAGAGTCAATAATCTAGTTCACATTGCTATGTGATTAACACCCAAAGAGTACTAAGGTTTGATCATGTTTTGTTTGTGAGAGAAGTTTAGTCAACGGGTCTGCCACATTCAGATCCGTATGTATTTTGCAAATTTCTATCTCTACAATGCTCTGCATGGAGCTACTCTAGCTAATTTCTCCCATGTTCAATACGTATCTAGATCGAGACTTAGAGTCATCTAGATCAGTGCCAAAGCTTGCATCGACGTAACTCTTTATGACGAACTCTTTATTACCTTCATAACCGAGAAACATTTCCTTAGTCCTTTTTAAGGTAACTAAGGATAATTTTGACCGCTCTCCAGTGATTCACTCCTGGATTACTTTGGTACCTCCCTGCTAAACTTATAGCAAGGCACACATCAGGTTTGGTACACAGCATAGTATACATGATAGAACCTATGGCTGAGGCATAGGGTATGACTTTCATTTTCTCTCTATCTTCTGCAGTGGTCGGGCATTGAGTCACACTCAACCTCACACCTTGTGACACAAACAAGAACCCTTTCTTTGACTGATCCATTTTGAACTTCTTCAAAACTTTCTCAAGGTATGTGCTTTGTGAATGTCCTATCAAGTGTCTTGATCTATCTCTATAGATCATGATGCCCAATATATAAGCAGCTTCGTCAAGGTCTTTCATTGAAAAACTTTTATTCAAGTATCCTTTTATGCTATCCAGAAATTCTATATCATTTCCAATCAATAATATGTCATCCACATATAATATCAGAAATGCTATAGAGCTCCCACTCACTTTCTTGTAAATACAAGCATCTCCGAAAGTCTGTATAAAACCATTTGATCACCTCATCAAAGTGTATATTCCAACTCCGAGATGCTTGCACTAGTCCATAAATGGATCGCTGGAGCATGCACACTTTGTTAGCACTTTTAGGATCGACAAAACCTTCTGGTTGCATCATATGCAATTCTTCTTTAAGAAATCCATTAAGGAATGCAGTTTTGACGTCCATTTGCCAGATTTCATAATCATAAAATGTGGCAATTACTAACATGTTTCGGACACACTTAAGCATCTCTAGGGGTGAGAAAGTCACATCGTAGTCAACTCCTTGAAATTGTCCAAAACCTTTTGCAACAAGTCAAGCTTTATAGATAGTAACATTACCATCAACTTTAGTCTTCTTCTTGAAGATCCATTTATTCTCTATGGGTCGTCGATCATCGGGCAAATCCACCAAAGTCCACACTTTGTTCTCATACATGGATCGTATCTCAGATTTCATGGCCTGAAGCCATTTATCAGAATCCGGCCTCGTCATAGCTTCTTCATAGTTCGTAGGTTCGTCATGGTCAAGTAACATGACTTCCAGAACAGGATTACCGTATCACTCTGGTGTGGATCATGCTCTGGTTGACCTACGAAGTTCAGTAGTAACTTGATCTGAAGTTTCATGATCATTATCATTAGCTTCCTCTCTAGTTGGTGTAGGCATCCTGGGAACAGATATCTCGGATGAGCTACTTTGCAAATTGAGAGAATGTACAATTACCTCAGCAAGTTCTAGTTTCCTCCCAGTCACTTCTTCCGAGAGAAACTCCTTCTCTAGAAAGGTTCCATTCTTGGCAACAAAGAACTTGCCTTTGGATTTTAGGTAGAAGGTGTACCAAATTGTTTCCTTAGGGTATCCTATGAAGACGCACTTCTCCGATTTGGGTTCGAGCTTATCAGGCTGAAGCTTTTTCATATAAGCATCGCAACCCCAAACTTTAAGAAACGACAACTTAGGTTTATTGCCAAACCATAGTTCATACGATGTCGTCTCAATAGATTTAGACGGTGCCCTATTTAACGTGTATGGGGCTGTCTCTAATGCATAACCCCAAAACGATAGTGGTAAATCGGTAAAAGACATCATAGATCGCACCATATCTAATGAAGTACGGTTACGCCGTTCGGACACACCATTATGATGTGGTGTTCTAGGTGGCATGAGTTGTGAAAATATTCCACATTGTTTTAAATGAAGGCCAAATTCATAACTCAAATATTGGCCTCCGCGATCAGATCGTAGAAACTTTATTTTATTGTTACGATGATTCTCCACTTCACTCTGAAATTCTTTGAACTTATCAAATGTTTTAGACTTGTGTTTCATTAAGTAGATATACCCATATCTGCTCAAATCATTTGTAAAGGTCAGAAAATAATGATACCCGCCGCGTGCCTCAACACTCATCGGACTGCATACATCGGTATGTATTATTTCCTGTAACATCCCAAATTTTCAATTTGGAATGTTATACATTAGATCATCAGTGCATATCATATTTATTTGCTTTTGGTTTTGATCCTAGAAATTCTACGCAACTCAAGGACCCACGGAGAGAGTTGGGGATTTCGTATTTTTCATATTTGAGTTTTCTCAAATTTTGGGAATAGGATCATTTGATTTTATTTATTTTATCATCAATTATTTCTATTACAAATATGAGAGAGGGAATAAAATGACTTTCCCAATAAAGAAATATTTAGGGTTTAATAATAAAATCAAATAAGATTTTATTTCGGAGATTTTCATTATTTTATTTGAATTTAGGAAAAATATGCGTTCTTCAAAATTGCATTTAGGCCCCAAATAAATGTTCACTTTATCGGGCTTGATTTTAGAAGTCCGGGAAAATTTATTTCGGGATTTTTGGAGTCCGTTTAGTATTTCTTTTTATTTCTTTTTTGAGCATAATTATTTAAAAAAAACGAGCCGCCTTACGGGCCGTGCCCGAGCGGGACTCCGCCCGGGGCAGCCTTTAAATAGCCGCCGCCCGAGCGCCCCAGCCCACCAGCGCCCGCCGCCAGCCCACCCCGCCCCGAAACCCTAGCCGCCAGCCTCGCCGCCCGCGCCAGCCGCCGCCGCCGGAGCCGCCGGCCGCCGCCGCCGCCGCGACCCGCTGCCCGAGGTTCGTCGCTGCCTCGTTTTTCGTGCTGTTTTTTTAAAACCGATCGGTTTTCCGTCGGTTTTATTTTCGTTTTTTTAGTTCCGGTTTTATTTTCGGTTTAGTTTAATTAGCGAGCGTTCGCTCGTTCGTTCGTTTTAACGAACGCGTTCATCGTTTAGATCTGGATAACGAACGTTCGTTTGTTAACCTGTTCGTCATTTTTTCTTTTTCTCGGATTTAATCCGCGATTTTTCTAATCGCGATTTCTGATCCGATTTTCGTTTTAGTATAACTTTTGCTCGTTTATCGGAATCAGGTGATTTAAGCGCCTGGAGTTTCGTCTCGAAACCCTCTTTCCGAATAACCAACTTGAACAAGTTTTTGCTACTGTAAAAATTGACTTAGATCCAGATTAGTAAAATGAAGTTGTTTTCTTTCGCCGTTTGACTTTCGTATCTTCGTTCGAGTTGTTTCTTTTTGCAAACCGGGGGTTCTTAAGTTGAAATTTCTGATTAGATCTTTTATTAGAGTTTTACCTGTGCATTATATGAGTACTTATTGTATGCTTGTTTGTTTGTCTGCGATAGAATACCCCGAGTGCGCCACCTGTTATTTTGAGTCTCTAGGTTTTGCGGATCATCAGCAAGGCAAGTAACACTTTGATCATTCTTTTCTCATACCCAGTTTTATGCATTAGATCAATCCTCAAACATTGCATGATTAGGATCTAATTAATTTGTCGGTTTTGGGAAGTAGTTGAGGTAGTACCTATTACCTGTTTTATTTTCAAATCTTTGGGAGTTACTTCTATGTGTTCTTATTATGCCATGCTATGCTAGTAGACGTGGATTGGGTGAGTGATATCCGTGACAGATGTGAGATTGTTAATTTAAAGGTTTATCTAAGGTGGCAACTTAAATACACATCTGGGTGGATTGAGGCACCTGGGTTTCCAGGACTTGCCTGTTTCTTTTTGGACCGCCACCCAGGCTCAAAGGGATCATGAGATTATTCATGCTAGAAACTTCCATGTGCAGCCACATGCTACTATGGGCTCTAGCATAGTTGACTAAGTCGTGCAAACTCTTACAGTGATAGACTAGCTGATGTAGGGGTTGTAGGTTGGTACAGTCTACCCGTTACGTAAGGTGCAAGCGCTTCTGAAAGACTATGTCTCGGTCATCCGTTTCTCAAACACCATGTAGTGCGAGAAATCAAACGGAGGAGATCGAGTCTTGTGGGGAAAAGTGCACAAACCTTTGCAGAGTGTAACAAACTAATATTGGTTAGCCGTGTCCCCAGTTATGGATGTTTTGAGTACCTAGTACTTGGATATCATGTGAATCTCATCATGTTACTCTAAATAAATTTTGTTGGGTTTTTAATGATGATTACTTTAATTGGGATTGAGGATGCTGTCAACCATTCTCAATGTTTAACAACCACAATGATAGTTAAATAAAATTTATTCCTTTGCAGTAGGGAAAAATTGGCTTTATGCAAAACAGTAACCATAGAGCTTTCCACCAGCCAACTATGCACGTAGTATAGCTTACTCTTTCATTACTCTCTATGTGTTACATTGCCAGCATATTCCATGTGCTGACCCGTTTTCGGGCTGCAACGTTTCATGTTGCAGACTTTTCAGACGACGAGTAAGGTGCCTTTAGGTCGTGGTTCTATACTCAATGATGCCGTTGGAGTTGATGGACTCACTTATCTTCCAAGCCTTCCGCTGTTATCGTTATTAGATGGCCTTAAGCCATATTTATTGTAATAAGTTCTCTTTGGAGACACTCGATGTAATAAGTGTGTGATTGCTACTCTGTTATAAATCCTTCAAGTACTATGTGTGTCAGCATTACTGATCCAGGGATGACACTGATGCACAAAGATCAGACTGTCTGAGGTCTGGTCGCTACAATGATGGTATCAGAGCACACGCTGACTGTAGGACACGACCACTAAGCAAAAGCCCTAGAATGCTACTCTCTTCTCATTTTCTGACTCCTCATATTTCCTATTCTTTAGGATGGCGGATGCAAGGAACAAGGTCATGCAACCAGATGAAGATACACCCTTTGGACGACACCTGAAGGAAGTCACCAAGTACTTGAAGATCGGAGTACCAAGCTTCACCGGAACCTACAACGCCACTTTACCTGAAGAGGAGCTCTGGATGATTCAAGTTCAAATTCCAGGAAGGACGTTCATGCCCGTCGCTGAGACCATAGAGTTTTCCTTTCATGCACCAACCTGGAACCTAAGCGCATGGCAGCCCACATTTCCATGGGACGTATTGGAGAAGTCTACCACAAGGAACTTAAGGATACTATCTACCAGATTTGTGGGTGCCGAGATGAGCAATGGGAGATGATTAGCACCCGGAAGGACTGTTCAATTGCAACTTTCATCCAGGAGTTGAACCAGCACATCCGGCGCCAGGAGAACCAAATGTGCGCATGGATGATGGATCTAAAGAAGGCCATGGTCAAAATCACGGAGCTGGAGGAAGAACTCAATTCTACACGTGATGGATACGAGGAGGAAATATCAACACTAGTTGAGAAGAGCGATGATCTGAAGAAGAAGCTGAAAGTCTTTATGGGATTTCCTGCGACAAAAGGAGAAGATGAAGATTTCACATGCCCAGAGAACTACATCATCATTTACGACACCGACTCGGACCCAGATGATAGTGATGATGATTATGTTGATGAAGCTGGAGCAGATATCATGGAGTCTTCAACGGAGCAGTTTTTCTAGTCGACTACCATAATAGTAGTAGTGTTCCACCATGTATATAGTATAGTCCACACACTTTTTGCGATAGTTCTAGACCGATTGTATGCCCTTGTTTGATTGAATGATGTGATTTTGTGTGCATTTGCCTCATGAGCATTTGGGTAGTGTTTTCTCTTTAGACCTCATTCTGTTCTTAATTGTCATCTTTTCTAAACCCTCAGATGCCTCCGAGACGTGACAATGGATTTCCACCGGAGCTCACCCAGTTGATCGAGCAGCAGAATGCCTTGATGCAGATACTAGTCCAGAATCAGAATCAGGGGAACAACAACAACAACAATCCACCACCGCCACGACCTGTTGATCAGTTAACCCGTTTTCTTAGGCTGAATCCGCCGGTGTTCTCTAGTAGCACCGAGCAGATAGTAGCAGATGATTGGCTCTGCAAGATAGGGAGGGAGTTGACCACTGCAGGTTGCACAGATGCGGAGAAGGTGGGATTTGCCGCACACCAGCTTGATGGACCCGCAGCAGCATGGTGGGAGAATTTTATAGCCACTTATCCTGTAGACACCGTCACATGGGATCAGTTTCAGCAGGCGTTCTGTACTGCCCATGTTTCAGCAGGAGCTATGGCCATGAAGAAGCGTGAGTTTCACAACTTGCACCAAGGAGGACGGACAGTTGGCCAGTATGTGGATGACTTTAGTAAACTAGCACGTTATGCCCCAGATGACGTTGCTACGGATGCAGCTAAGCAGGAGAAGTTTCTGGAAGGGCTGAATGATAGTTGAGCATGCAGTTGATGGTAGCAAATTTCAACAACTACCAGGAGTTGGTAGATCGTGCTCTTATGATTGAAGGGAAGCAGCAGCAAATTGAAAACAGCAAGCGGAAGTATGGACAGGGGAAGTACAACCCTGGAGCTCAACAGAAGCCCCATCTTACCCCTAAACCGGGAGGGCAATTTCAGCATACTCATGGAGGATGTAGCTCGCACAATCATAATGGCACAAAGAATGGAAACAGGAATGGAGGAAACAATGGACAAAACTGCACGAACCCGTCAACACCATCCAAGGTAGACCTAAGCCATATCACTTGTTTTAAGTGTCGTAAGACTGGGCATTATGCAAATGAATGCCCAGAAGCCCAAAATGGTAACGGCAATGGAAGCTCAGGAAAGAAGTCGAACCCTTTCAACAGGGGACAGGTGAACCACGTTACCGTGGAGGAGGTTGAAGCTCAGCCCGACGCAGTAATAGGTAAGTTTTTGGTTAAGACATTTACTGCAGTTGTTCTTTTTGATACTGTTGCATCGCATTCATACATATCAAGGGGATTTGTGGATAAGTATAAATTACCAACCCAAGCCCTTAGGTCACCCATGCTAGTAACCTCACCCGGAGCAGAATACATGGCTAGTATATGGTGTGATCGATTACCATTAAGGATTGGACACTATGTTTTTCCTTCGGACCTAATAGTTCTGGAATCACAAGGATTGGATGTGATATTAGGCATGGATTGGTTATCGAAGTATGGAGGGAACATAGATTGCGCCAGTAAGTCGATTTTGCTTACCACCCCAGAAGGAAGGAGAATCAAGTATGTATCACGGCATGAGCCGAGGAGGGCACATGTAAATTCCTTATCAGGAGTTGTGCAGGAGGAAGTACGAGTGGTAAGGGATTACCCGGATGTGTTTCCGGACGAGTTGCCAGGCGTGCCACCGGACAGAGACATTGAGTTTCTGATTGAACTACTGCCAGGCACTGGGCCAATATCTAAGAGACCGTATAGGATGCCACCCCAAGATTTGGAGGAAATTAAGAAACAGATTAAGGAGTTGCTAGACAAGGGCTTTATCCGCCCAAGTTCTTCACCTTGGGGGTCGCTAGTACTTCTAGTGGAGAAGAAGGATGGATCATTAAGAATGGTTGTTGATTATCGAGGATCGAATGAAGTCACCATTAAGAACAAATACCCATTGCCGATGATTAATGATCTGTTTGACCGCTTGCAAGGAGCAAAGGTGTTTTCCAAGATTGATTTGCGATCAGGATATCATCAGTTGAAGATTCGAGAGCAGGATATAGATAAGACAGCTTTTACCACCAGGTACGGACTGTATGAGTATACCGTTATGTCATTTGGTCTGACTAACGCCCCGGCCTATTTTATGAACATGATGAACAAGGTGTTTATGGAGTTTTTGGATAAGTTCGTCGTGGTATTCATTGACGATATTTTGTTCTACTCAAAGAATGAAGAAGAACATAAGGAGCACTTGCGTTTGGTACTCGAGAAGCTCAGAGAACATCGGTTGTATGCCAAGTTCAGCAAGTGTGAGTTTTGGTTGAAGGAAGTTGGATTTCGCGGACATGTTATATCCGGAGAAGGTATAGCAGTAGACCCCACTAAAGTTACCACTATGAAAAACTAGGAAGCACCAACAACAGTTGGAGAGATCCGGAGTTTCCTTGGACTCGCAGGATACTACCGGAGATTCATTGAGAATTTCTCGAGGATTGCGAAGCCTATGACGGAATTGTTGAAGAAGGATACCAAGTTCATATGGACTGAGGAGTGTGAGGCTAGTTTCCAGGAGTTGAAGAAACGTTTGGTTACCTCACCAGTGTTGATTTTGCCAGACCAGACCAAGGATTATGAGGTATATTGCGACGCTTGACGTCGAGGACTTGGAGCAGTGCTTATGCAGGAGGGAAGAGTTGTTTCGTATGCTTCATGACAACTGAAACCTCACGAATTGAATTATGCCATGCCTGATTTGGAGTTGGCAGCCGTAGTGCATGCATTGAAAACATGGAGACATTTCCTTATTGGAAACCACTGTGAGGTGTACACAGATCACAAGAGTTTGAAGTACATCTTCATGCAAAAGGAGTTGAATCTCAGGCAGAGGAGATGGTTGGAGCTTATTAAAGATTACAATATGAGATTGCATTATCACCCCGGGAAGGCTAACGTTGTAGCAGACGCGTTGAGCCGTAAGAGCCATGTCAACAGCCTAATGACCGGAGGATTACCAAAAGAATTAGCCGAGGAATTCCGGGAGCTATGTTTGGAAATAGTTCCGAGAGGCTATGTAGCAGCGTTGGAAATTCAGTCTACTTTGATGGATAAAATCAGAGAAGCTCAAAAGACAGATAAGGAAGTTGCTTCTATTAAGGAGAAAATGAGCGAAGGAAACGCTAAAGGTTTTCGTGAGGATGAACATGATACCCTATGGTTTGAAGACCGTGTATATGTTCCCAATGACCCGGAGAGCAGGAAGTTGATTCTGCAAGAAGCACATGATTCACCGTATTCGATTCACCCAGGAAATACCAAGATGTATTTATATTTGAAGGATACATTCTGGTGGACCGGAATGAAGAAAGACATTGCGGAGTACGTAGCAGTTTGCGATGTATGTCAAAGAGTAAAAGCGGAGCATCAAAAGCCAGCAGGATTGCTACAGCCATTGCCGATACCCGAATGGAAGTGGGATAAGTTAGGAATGGATTTTATCATGGGATTACCAAGGACTCATTGCGGCTATCACTCAATTTGGGTTGTAGTTGATCGGTTGACGAAGGTAGCACATTTCATCCCAGTAAAGACCACTTACACCAGTGCTAAGTTGGCCAAGATATACATGACCAGGATCGTCTGTTTGCATGGAGTTCCGAGGAGTATTGTATTAGATAGAGGAACCCAGTTTACCTCAAAGTTGTGGAAGCAGTTGCACGAGACTTTGGGTACCAGGCTAGAGTTCATCACAACTTTTCATCCACAGACAGATGGACAGACCGAGAGAGTCAATCAGATTTTGGAGGATATGCTGAGAGCTTGTGCGCTAGATTATGGATCAAGTTGGGATGACAATTTGCCATATGCAGAGTTTTCTTACAACAACAGCTATCAAACCAGTTTGAAAATGGCCCCTTTCGAAACCTTGTACGGAAGGAGGTGCAGGACACCGTTGTCGTGGGACGAGGTTGGAGACCGCCAGTTGTTTGGACCTGATTAGATTAAGGAGTCTGAACAGAAGGTGAAGTTAATTCGCGATAGGCTCAAGGTAGCCCAGTCCAGGCAGAAGAGCTATGCGGATTCAGAATGCAAGGAGACAGAATATGAAGTCGGAGATAGAGTTTATCTTCGAGTATCCCCGCTTCGAGGAGTTAAGTGATTTGGAGTTAAAGGAAAGTTAGTGCCCCGATTTGTAGGACCATATCGTGTTTTGGAACGTATGGGAGAAGTTTCTTACAAGTTGGAATTACCCGAGGGATTGTCAGGTGTTCACGATGTGTTCCATGTTTCTCAGTTGAAGAAGTGTCACGCGGAGATGGCTGACATACCGTTGAGAGACACAGTGCCGTTGGAAGCAATTCAGTTGGATAACAATTTGACCTATGAGGAGAAACAAGTTAAGAGTTTGCCAGTCGAGTCACCCGCAGCAAGGTCATCAAGTTTTGCAAAGTTCAGTGGAGCCACCACACCGAGGAAGAAGCCACCTGGGAGCGAGAGGAAGATTTGCTCAAGGACCACCCTCACCTATTTTCTAGCCAACCCGAATCTCGAGGGCGAGATTCATCTTAAGGGGGGTAGGTTTGTAACATCCCAAATTTTCAATTTCGAATGTTATACATTAGATCATCAATGCATATCATATTTTATTTGCTTTTGGTTTTGATCCTAGAAATTCTACGCAACTCAAGGACCCACGGAGAGAGTTGGGGATTTCGTATTTTTCATATTTGAGTTTTCTCAAATTTTGGGAATAGGATCATTTGATTTAATTTATTTTATCATCAATTATTTCTATTACAAATATGAGAGAGGGAATAAAATGACTTTCCCAATAAAGAAATATTGAGGGTTTAATAATAAAATCAAATAAGATTTTATTTCGGAGATTTTCATTATTTTATTTGAATTTAGGAAAAATATGTGTTTCTCCAAATTGCATTTAGGCCCCAAATAAATGTTCACTTTATCGTGCTTGATTTTAGAAGTCCGGGAACATTTATTTCGGGATTTTTGGAGTCCGTTTAGTATTTCTTTTTATTTCTTTTCTGAGTGTAATTATTTAAAAAAAACGAACCGCCTTACGGGCCGTGCCCGAGCGGGACTCCGCCCGGGGCAGCCTTTAAATAGCCGCCGCCTGAGCGTCCCAGCCCACCAGCGCCGCCGCCGGCCCACCCCGCCCCGAAACCCTAGCCGCCAGCCCCGCCGCCCGCGCCAGCCGCCGCCGCCTCCGCGACCCGCCGCCCGAGGTTCGCCGCCGCCCCGTTTTCCGCGACATTTTTTGTTGAAAATCGATCGGTTTTCCGTCGGTTTTATTTTCATTTTTTTAGTTTCAGTTTTATTATTAGATCGGTTTTATTTTCGGTTTAGATTAATTAGCGAGCGTTCGCTCGTTCGTTCGTTTTAACGAACGCGTTCATCGTTTAGATCTGGATAACGAACGGTCGTTCGTTAACTTGTTCGTCATTTTTTCTTTTTCTTGGATTTAATCCGCGATTTTTCTAATCGCGATTTCTGATCCGATTTTCGTTTTAGTATAACTTTTCGCTCGTTTATCGGAATCAGGTGATTTAAGCGCCTGGAGTTTTGTCTCGAATCCCTCTTTCCGAATAACCATCTTGAACAAGTTTTTGCTACTGTAAAAATTGACTTAGCTCCAGATTAGTAAAAGGAAGTTGTTTTCTTTCACCGTTTGACTTTCGTATCTTCGTTCGAGTTGTTTCTTTTTGCAAACCGGGGGTTCTTAAGTTGAACTTTCTGGTTAGATCTTCTATTAGAGTTTTACCTGTGCATTATATGAGTACTTATTGTATGCTTGTTTGTTTGTCTGCGATAGAATACCCGGAGTGCGCCGCCTGTTATTTCGAGTCTCTAGGTTTCGCGGATCATCAGCAAGGCAAGTAACACGTTGATCATTCTTTTCTCATACCCAGTTTTATGCATTAGATCAATCCTCAAACATTGCATGATTAGGATCTAATTAATTTGTGGGTTTTGGGAAGTAGTTGAGGTAGTACCTATTACCTGATTTATTTTCAAATCCTTGGGAGTTACTTCTACGTTTGCTTATTATGCCATGCTATGCTAGTAGACGTGGATTGGGTGAGTGATATCCGTGACAGATGTGAGATTGTTAATTTAAAGGTTTATCTAAGGTGGCAACTTAAATACACATCTGGGTGGATTGAGGCACCTGGGTTTCCAGGACTTGCCTGTTTCTTTTTGGACCGCCACCCAGGCTCAAAGGGATCATGAGATTATTCATGCTAGAAACTTCCATGTGCAGCCACATGCTACTATGGGCTCTAGCATAGTTGACTAAGTCGTGCAAACTCTTACAGTGATAGACTAGCTGATGTAGGGGTTGTAGGTTGGTACGGTCTACCCGTTACGTAAGGTGCAAGCGCTTCTGAAAGACTATGTCTCGGTAATCCGTTTCTCAAACACCATGTAGTGCGAGAAATCAAACGGAGGAGATCGAGTCTTGTGGGGAAAAGTGCACAAACCTTTGTAGAGTGTAACAAACTAATCATGGTTAGCCGTGTCCCCGGTTATGGATGTTTTGAGTACCTAGTACTTGGATATCATGTGAATCTCATCATGTTACTCTAAATAATTTTTTTTGGGTTTTTAATGATGATTACTTTAATTGGGATTGAGGATGCTGTCAACCATTCTCAATGTTTAACAACCACCATGATAGTTAAATAAAATTTATTCCTTTGCAGTAGGGAAAAATTGGCTTTATGCAAAACAGTAACCATAGAGCTTTCCACCAGCCAACTATGCATGTAGTATAGCTTACTCTTTCATTACTCTCTATGTGTTACATTGCCAGCATATTCCATGTGCTAACCCGTTTTCGGGCTGCAACGTTTCATGTTGCAGACTTTTCAGACGATGAGTAAGGTGCCTTTAGGTCGTGGTTCTATACTCAGTGATGCTGTTGGAGTTGATGGACTCACTTATCTTCCAAGCCTTCCGCTGTTATCGTTATTAGATGGCCTTAAGCCATATTTATTGTAATAAGTTCTCTTTGGAGACACTAGATGTAATAAGTGTGTGATTGCTACTATGTTATAAATCCTTCAAGTACTATGTGTGTCAGCATTACTGATCCAGGGATGACACTGATGCACAAAGATCAGACTGTCTGAGGTCTGGTCGCTACAATGATGGTATCAGAGCACACGCTGACTGTAGGACACGACCACTAAGCAAAAGCCCTAGAATGCTACTCTCTTCTCATTTTCTGACTCCTCATCTTTCCTATTCTTTAGGATGGCGGATGCAAGGAACAAGGTCATGCAATCGGATGAAGATACACCCTTTGGACGACACCTGAAGGAAGTCACCAAGTACTTGAAGAGCGGAGTACCAAGCTTCACCAGAACCTACAATGCCACTTTACCTAAAGAGGAGCGCTGGATGATTCAAGTTCAAATTCCAGGAAGGACGTTCATGCCCGTCACTGAGACCATAGAGTTTTCCTTTCATGCACCAACCTAGAACCTAAGAGCATGGCAGCCCACATTTCCATGGGACGTATTGGAGAAGTCTACCACAAGGAACTTAAGGATACTATCTACCAGATTTGTGGGCGCCGAGATGAGAAATGGGAGATGATTAGCACCCGGAAGGACTGTTCAATTGCAACTTTCATCCAGGAGTTGAACCAGCACATCCGGCGCCAGGAGAACCAAATGTGCGCATGGATGATGGATCTGAAGAAGGCCATGGTCAAAATCACGGAGCTGGAGGAAGAACTCAATTCTACACGTGATGGATACGAGGAGGAAATAGCAACACTAGTTGAGAAGAGCGATGATCTGAAGAAGAAGCTGAAAGTCTTTATGGGATTTCCTGCGACAAAAGGAGAAGATGAAGATTTCACATGCCCAGAGAACTACATCATCATTTACGACACCGACTCGGACCCAGATGATAGTGATGATGATTATGTTGATGAAGCTGGAGCAGATATCATGGAGTCTTCAACGGAGCAGTTTTTCTAGTCGACTACCATAATAGTAGTAGTGTTCCACCATGTATATAGTATAGTCCACACACTTTTTGCGATAGTTCTAGACCGATTGTATGCCCTTGTTTGATTGAATGAAGTGATTTTGTGTGCATTTGCCTCATGAGCATTTGGGTAGTGTTTTCTCTTTAGACCTCATTCTGTTCTTAATTCTCATCTTTTCTAAACCCTCAGATGCCTCCGAGACGTGACAATGGATTTCCACCGGAGCTCACCCAGTTGATCGAGCAGCAGAATGCCTTGATGCAGATACTAGTCCAGAATCAGAATCAGGGGAACAACAACAACAACAATCCACAACCGCCACCACCTGTTGATCAGTTAACCCGTTTTCTTAGGCTGAATCCGCCGGTGTTCTCTAGTAGCACCGAGAAGATAGTAGCAGATGATTGGCTCCGCAAGATAGGGAGGGAGTTGACCACTGCAGGTTGCACAGATGCGGAGAAGGTGCGATTTGCCGCACACCAGCTTGATGGACCCGCAGCAGCATGGTGGGAGAATTTTATAGCCACTTATCCTGTAGACACCGTCACATGGGATCAGTTTCAGCAGGCGTTCTGTACTGCCCATGTTTCAGCAGGAGCTATGGCCATGAAGAAGCGTGAGTTTCACAACTTGCACCAAGGAGGACGGACAGTTGGCCAGTATGTGGATGACTTTAGTAAACTAGCATGTTATGCCCCAGATGACGTTGCTACGGATGCAGCTAAGCAGGAGAAGTTTCTGGAAGGGCTGAATGATAGTTGAGCATGCAGTTGATGGTAGCAAATTTCAACAACTACCAGGAGTTGGTAGATCGTGCTCTTATGATTGAAGGGAAGCAGCAGCAAATTGAAAACCGCAAGCGGAAGTATGGACAGGGGAAGTACAACCCTGGAGCTCAACAGAAGCCCCATCTTACCCCTAAACCGGGAGGGCAATTTCAGCATACTCATGGAGGATGTAGCTCGCACAATCATAATGGCACAAAGAATGGAAACGGGAATGGAGGAAACAATGGACAAAACTGCACGAACCCGTCAACACCATCCAAGGTAGACCTAAGCCATATCACTTGTTTTAAGTGTCGTAAGACTGGGCATTATGCAAATGAATGCCCAGAAGCCCAAAACGGTAACGGCAATGGAAGCTCAGGAAAGAAGTCGAACCCTTTCAACAGGGGACAGGTGAACCACGTTACCGTGGAGGAGGTTGAAGCTCAGCCCGACGCAGTAATAGGTAAGTTTTTGGTTAAGACATTTACTGCAGTTGTTCTTTTTGATACTGTTGCATCGCATTCATACATATCAAGGGGATTTGTGGATAAGTATAAATTACCAACCCAAGCCCTTAGGTCACCCATGCTAGTAACCTCACCCGGAGCAGAATACATGGCTAGTATATGGTGTGATCGATTACCATTAAGGATTGGACACTATGTTTTTCCTTCGGACCTAATAGTTCTGGAATCACAAGGATTGGATGTGATATTAGGCATGGATTGGTTATCGAAGTATGGAGGGAACATAGATTGCGCCAGTAAGTCGATTTTGCTTACCACCCCAGAAGGAAGGAGAATCAAGTATGTATCACGGCATGAGCCGAGGAGGGCACATGTAAATTTCTTATCAGGAGTTGTGCAGGAGGAAGTACGAGTGGTAAGGGATTACCCGGATGTGTTTCCGGACGAGTTGCCAGGCGTGCCACCGGACAGAGACATTGAGTTTCTGATTGAACTACTGCCAGGCACTGGGCCAATATCTAAGAGACCGTATAGGATGCCACCCCAAGATTTGGAGGAAATTAAGAAACAGATTAAGGAGTTGCTGGACAAGGGTTTTATCCGCCCAAGTTCTTCACCTTGGGGGTCGCTAGTACTTCTAGTGGAGAAGAAGGATGGATCATTAAGAATGGTTGTTGATTATCGAGGATTGAATGAAGTCACCATTAAGAACAAATACCCATTGCCGATGATTAATGATCTGTTTGACCGCTTGCAAGGAGCAAAGGTGTTTTCCAAGATTGATTTGCGATCAGGATATCATCAGTTGAAGATTCGAGAGCAGGATATAGATAAGACAGCTTTTACCACCAGGTACGGACTGTATGAGTATACCGTTATGTCATTTGGTCTGACTAACGCCCCTGCCTATTTTATGAACATGATGAACAAGGTGTTTATGGAGTTTTTGGATAAGTTCGTCGTGGTATTCATTGACAATATTTTGGTCTACTCAAAGAATGAAGAAGAACATAAGGAGCACTTGCGTTTGGTACTCGAGAAGCTCAGAGAACATCGGTTGTATGCCAAGTTCAGCAAGTGTGAGTTTTGGTTGAAGGAAGTTGGATTTCTCGGACATGTTATATCCGGAGAAGGTATAGCAGTAGACCCCACTAAAGTTGCCACTATGACAAACTGGGAAGCACCAACAACAGTTGGAGAGATCCGGAGTTTCCTTGGACTCGCAGGATACTACCGGAGATTCATTGAGAATTTCTCGAGGATTGCGAAGCCTATGACGGAATTGTTGAAGAAGGATACCAAGTTCATATGGACTGAGGAGTGTGAGGCTAGTTTCCAGGAGTTTAAGAAACGTTTGGTTACCTCACCAGTGTTGATTTTGCCAGACCAGACCAAGGATTATGAGGTATATTGCGACGCTTCACGTCGAGGACTTGGAGCAGTGCTTATGCAGGAGGGAAGAGTTGTTTCGTATGCTTCAGGACAACTGAAACCTCACGAATTGAATTATGCCATGCCTGATTTGGAGTTGGCAGCCGTAGTGCATGCATTGAAAACATGGAGACATTTCCTTATTGGAAACCACTGTGAGGTGTACACAGATCACAAGAGTTTGAAGTACATCTTCATGCAAAAGGAGTTGGAGCTTATTAAAGATTACGATATGAGATTGCATTATCACCCCGGGAAGGCTAACGTTGTAGCAGACGCGTTGAGCCGTAAGAGCCATGTCAACAGCCTAATGACCGGAGGATTACCAAAAGAATTAGCCGAGGAATTCCGGGAGCTATGTTTGGAAATAGTTCCGAGAGGCTATGTAGCAGCGTTGGAAATTCAGTCTACTTTGATGGATAAAATCAGAGAAGCTCAAAAGACAGATAAGGAAGTTGCTTCTATTAAGGAGAAAATGAGCGAAGGAAACGCTAAAGGTTTTCGTGAGGATGAACATGATACCCTATGGTTTGAAGACCGTGTATATGTTCCCAATGACCCGGAGAGCAGGAAGTTGATTCTGCAAGAAGCACATGATTCACCGTATTCGATTCACCCAGGAAATACCAAGATGTATTTAGATTTGAAGGATACATTCTGGTGGACCGGAATGAAGAAAGACATTGCGGAGTACGTTGCAGTTTGCGATGTATGTCAAAGAGTAAAAGCGGAGCATCAAAAGCCAGCAGGATTGCTACAGCCATTGCCGATACCCGAATGGAAGTGGGATAAGTTAGGCTTGGATTTTATCATGGGATTACCAAGGACTCATTGCGGCTATCACTCAATTTGGGTTGTAGTTGATCGGTTGATGAAGGTAGCACATTTCATCCCAGTAAAGACCACTTACACCAGTGCTAAGTTGGCCAAGATATACATGACCAGGATCGTCTGTTTGCATGGAGTTCCGAGGAGTATTGTATTAGATAGAGGAACCCAATTTACCTCAAAGTTCTGGAAGCAGTTGCACGAGACTTTGGGTACCAGGCTAGAGTTCAGCACAACTTTTCATCCACAGACAGATGGACAGACCGAGAGAGTCAATCAGATTTTGGAGGATATGCTGAGAGCTTGTGCGCTAGATTATGGATCAAGTTGGGATGACAATTTGCCATATGCAGAGTTTTCTTACAACAACAGCTATCAAACCAGTTTGAAAATGGCCCCTTTCGAAACCTTGTACGGAAGGAGGTGCAGGACACCGTTGTCGTGGGACGAGGTTGGAGACCGCCAGTTGTTTGGACCTGATTTGATTAAGGAGTCTGAACAGAAGGTGAAGTTAATTCGCGATAGGCTCAAGGTAGCCCAGTCCAAGCAGAAGAGCTATGCGGATTCAGAATGCAAGGAGACAGAATATGAAGTCGGAGATAGAGTTTATCTTCGAGTATCCCCGCTTCGAGGAGTTAAGTGATTTGGAGTTAAAGGAAAGTTAGTGCCCCGATTTGTAGGACCATATCGTGTTTTGGAACGTATGGGAGAAGTTTCTTACAAGTTGGAATTACCCGAGGGATTGTCAGGTGTTCACGATGTGTTCCATGTATCTCAGTTGAAGAAGTGTCACGCGGAGATGGATGACATACCGTTGAGAGACACAGTGCCGTTGGAAGCAATTCAGTTGGATAACAATTTGACCTATGAGGAGAAACAAGTTAAGAGTTTGCCAGTCGAGTCACCCGCAGCAAGGTCATCAAATTTTGCAAAGTTCAGTGGAGCCACCACACCGAGGAAGAAGCCACCTGGGAGCGAGAGGAAGATTTGCTCAAGGACCACCCTCACCTATTTTCTAGCCAACCCGAATCTCGAGGGCGAGATTCATCTTAAGGGGGGTAGGTTTGTAACATCCCAAATTTTCAATTTCGAATGTTATACATTAGATCATCAATGCATATCATATTTTATTTGCTTTTGGTTTTGATCCTAGAAATTCTACGCAACTCAAGGACCCACGGAGAGAGTTGGGGATTTCGTATTTTTCATATTTGAGTTTTCTCAAATTTTGGGAGTAGGATCATTTGATTTAATTTATTTTATCATCAATTATTTCTATTACAAATATGAGGGAGGGAATAAAATGACTTTCCCAATAAAGAAATATTGAGGGTTTAATAATAAAATCAAATAAGATTTTATTTCGGAGATTTTCATTATTTTATTTGAATTTAGGAAAAATATGCGTTTCTCCGAATTGCATTTAGGCCCCAAATAAATGTTCACTTTATCGTGCTTGATTTTAGAAGTCCGGGAACATTTATTTCGGGATTTTTGGAGTCCGTTTAGTATTTCTTTTTATTTCTTTTTTGAGTGTAATTATTTAAAAAAAACGAACCGCCTTACGGGCCGTGCCCAAGCGGGACTCCGCCCGGGGCAGCCTTTAAATAGCCGCCGCCTGAACGCCCCAGCCCACCAGCGCCCGCCGCCGGCCCACCCCGCCCCGAAACCCCAGCCGCCAGCCCCGCCGCCCGCGCTAGCCGCCGCCGCCTCCGCGACCCGCCGCCCGAGGTTCGCCGCCGCCCCGTTTTCCGCGCCATTTTTTT
>NC_041381.1:515170941-515201841 GCF_002162155.2 Triticum dicoccoides | reverse complement strand
GCCATTTTTTTAAAATCGATCGTATTTCCGTCGGTTTTATTTTCATTTTTTTAGTTTCAGTTTTATTATTAGATCGGTTTTATTTTCGGTTTAGATTAATTAGCGAGCGTTCGCTCGTTCGTTCGTTTTAACGAACGCGTTCATCGTTTAGATCTGGATAACGAATGTTCGTTCGTTAACCCGTTCGTCGTTTTTTCTTTTTCTTGGATTTAATCCGCGATTTTTCTAATCGCGATTTCTGATCCGATTTTCGTTTTAGTATAACTTTTCGCTCGTTTATCGGAATCAGGTGATTTAAGCGCCTGGAGTTTTGTCTCGAATCCCTCTTTCCGAATAACCAACTTGAACAAGTTTTTGCTACTGTAAAAATTGACTTAGCTCCAGATTAGTAAAAGGAAGTTGTTTTCTTTCACCGTTTGACTTTCGTATCTTCGTTCGAGTTGTTTCTTTTTGCAAACCGGGGGTTCTTAAGTTGAACTTTCTGGTTAGATCTTCTATTAGAGTTTTACCTGTGCATTATATGAGTACTTATTGTATGCTTGTTTGTTTGTCTGCGATAGAATACCCAGAGTGCGCCGCCTGTTATTTTGAGTCTCTAGGTTTCGCGGATCATCAGCAAGGCAAGTAACACTTTGATCATTCTTTTCTCATACCCAGTTTTATGCATTAGATCAATCCTCAAACATTGCATGATTAGGATCTAATTAATTTGTGGGTTTTGGGAAGTAGTTGAGGTAGTACCTATTACCTGATTTATTTTCAAATCTTTGGGAGTTACTTCTACGTTTGCTTATTATGCCATGCTATGCTAGTAGACGTGGATTGGGTGAGTGATATCCGTGACAGATGTGAGATTGTTAATTTAAAGGTTTATCTAAGGTGGCAACTTAAATACACATCTGGGTGGATTGAGGCACCTGGGTTTCCAGGACTTGTCTGTTTCTTTTTGGACCGCCACCCAGGCTCAAAGGGATCATGAGATTATTCATGCTAGAAATTTCCGTGTGCAGCCACATGCTACTATGGGCTCTAGCATAGTTGACTAAGTCATGCAAACTCTTACAATGGTAGACTAGCTGATGTAGGGGTTGTAGGTTGGTACGGTCTACCCGTTACGTAAGGTGCAAGCGCTTCTGAAAGACTATGTCTCGGTCATCCGTTTCTCAAACACCATGTAGTGCGAGAAATCAAACGGAGGAGATCGAGTCTTCTGGGGAAAAGTGCACAAACCTATGGAGAGTGTAACAAACTAATCATGGTTAGCCGTGTCCCCAGTTATGGACGTTTTGAGTATCTAGTACTTGGATATCATGTGAATCTCATCGTGTTACTCTAAATAAATTTTGTTGGGTTTTTAATGATGATTACTTTAATTGGGATTGAGGATGTTGTCAACCATTCTCAATGTTTAACAACCACCATGATAGTTAAATAAAATTTATTCCTTTGCAGTAGGGAAAAATTGGCTTTAGGCAAAACAGTAACCATAGAGCTTTCCACCAGCCAACTATGCATGTAGTATAGCTTACTCTTTCATTACTCTCTATGTGTTACATTGCCAGCATATTCCATGTGCTGACCCATTTTTGGGCTGCAACGTTTCATGTTGCAGACTTTTCAGACAACGAGTAAGGTGCCTTTAGGTCGTGGTTCTATACTCAGTGATGCCGTTGGAGTTGATGGACTCACTTATCTTCCAAGCCTTCCGCTTTTATCGTTATTAGATGGCCTTAAGCCATATTTATTGTAATAAGTTCTCTTTGGAGACACTCGATGTAATAAGTGTGTGATTGCTACTCTGTTATAAATCCTTCAAGTACTGTGCTTGTCAGCATTACTGATCCAGGGATGACACTGATGCACAGAGATCAGACTGTCTGAGGTCTGGTCGCTACATTTCCAACAAGTCATTGGCTCGCTCCATTGTTCTGGAGAATGGAGTTTCAGTCATCTTGCCTATGAGGCATGGTTCGCTAGTATCAAATCATTCATAATCAAGTGATTCCAAAAGCCCATCAGCATGGCGTTTCTTCGTGCGCTTTACACCAATATGACCTAAACGGTAGTGAAACAAGTATGTTGCACTATCATTATCAACTTTGCATCTTTTGGCATCAATATTATGAATATGTGTATCACTATGATCGAGATTTAATAAACCATAGAAGGTTTATTCATGTAAACAGAATAACAATTATTCTCTATCTTAAATGAATAACTGTATTGCAATAAATATGATCCTATCTTGTTCATGCTCAATGCAAACACCAAATAACATTTATTTAGGTTCAACACTAATCCCAAAAGTATAGGGAGTGTGCGATGATGATCATATCAATCTTGGAACTACTTCCAACACACATTGTCACTTGACCCTCAACTAGTCTCTGTTTATTCTCCAACTACTGTTTTGAGTTACTAATTTTAGCAACTGAACCGGTATCAAATACCTAGGGGTTACTATTAACACTAGTAAAGTATACATCAATAACATGTATATCAAATATACCTTTGTTCACTTTGCCATCCTTCTTATCCGCCAAATATCTGGGGAAGTTCCGCTTCTAGTGATCTTTCCCTTTGAAGTAGAATCACTCAGATTTAGGCTTGGGTCCAGCTTTGGGCTTCTTCCCGGGAGTGGCAACTTGCTTGCCATTCTTCTTGAAGTTCCCTTTCTATTCCTTGCCCTTTTATTGAAGCTAGTGGTCTTGTTAACCATCAACACTTGATGCACTTTCTTGATTTCTACCTTCACCGATTTCATCATCGCGAAAAACATGGGAATCGCTTTCTTCATCCCTTGAATATAATAGTTCATCACAAAGTTCTAGTAGCTTGGTGATAGTTACCGGAGAACTCTGTCAATCACTATCTTATCTGGAATATTAACTCCCACTTGATTCAAGCGATTGTAGTACCTAGACATTCTGAGGACATGCTCACTAGATGAGCTATTCTCCTCCATCTTGTAGGAAAAGTACTTGTCAGAGGTCCCGTACCTCTCGACATGGACATGAGTCTGAAATACCAATTGCAGTTCTTGGAATATCTCATATGCTCTGTGGCGTTCAAAACATTTTTGAAGTCCCGGTTCTAAGCCGTAAAGCATGGTGCACTAAACTATCAAGTAGTCATCATACTGAGCTTGCCAAACATTCATAACGTCTGCATCTGCTCCTGCAATAGGTTTGTCACCTAGCGGTGCATCAAGGACATAATTCTTCTATGCAACAATGAGGATAATGTTCATATCATGGACCCAGTCTTTATAATTGCTACTATCATCTTTGAACTTTTTCTCTAGGAACATATCAAAAAACATAGGGGAGTTGCAACGCGAGCTATTGATCTACAACATAATTTGCAAATAGTATCAAGACTAAGTTCATGATAAATTAAAGTTCAATTAATCAAATTACTTAAGAACTCCCACTTAAACTGACATCCCTCAAGTTATCTAAGTGTAACATGATCCAAATCAACTAACCCATGTCCGATCATCACGTGAGATGGGGTAGTCATCAATGGTGAACATCTCTATGTTGATCATATCTATATGATTCACGTTCGATCTTTCGGTCTCCAGTGTTCCGAGGTCATGTCTGCACATGCTAGGCTCATCAAGTTTAACATGAGTATTCCGCATGTGCAAAACTGTCTTGCACCCGTTTTATGTGAATGTAGAACTTATCACACCCGATCATCTCGTGGTGTCTCAGCACGAAGAACTGTCGCAAAGCTGCATACTCAAGGAGAAAACTTATACCTTGAAATTTTAGTTAAGGGATCATCCTATAATGCTACCGTCGTACTAAGCAAAATAAGATGTATAAAACATAAACATCACATGCAATCAAAAGATGTGACATGATATGGCCATCATCATCTTGTGCTTTTGATCTCCATCTCCAAAGCATCATCATGATCTGCATCATCACCGGCTCGACAACTTGATCTCCATCGTAGAGACGTGGTCGTCTCGCCAACTATTTCTTCAACAAATATTGCTACCGCTTAGTGATAAAGTAAAGCAATTACTTGGCGTTTGTATTTTATACAATAAAGCGACAACCATAAGGCTCCTGCCAGTTGCCGATAACTTTTACAAACATGATCATCTCATACAACAACGTATATCACATCATGTCTTGACCATATCACATCACAAGCATGCCCTGCAAAATAAAGTTAGACGTCCTCTAATTTGTTGTTGCAAGTTTTACGTGGCTGCTACGGGCTTCTAGCAAGAACCGTTCTTACCTACGGCACAAAAACCACAATGGTGATTTGTCAAGTTTGCTATTTTAACCTTCAACGAGGACCGGTTGCAGTAAAAATTGATTCAACTAAAGTAGGAGAAATAGACACCCGCCAGCCACCTTTATGCAAAACTAGTTGCATGTCTGTCGGTGGAACCGGTCTCATGAACGTGGTCATGTAAGGTTGGTCCGGGCCGCTTCATCCAACAATACCACCGACTCAAAATAACACATTGATGGTAAGCAGTATGATGATCATCACCCACAACTCTTTGCGTTCTACTCATGCATATCATCTACGCATAGACCTGGCTCGGATGCCACTGTTGGGAAACGTAGCATTTAATTTCAAAAAAAAATCATACGCTCACACAAGATATATCTAGGAGATGCATAGCAACGAGAGGGGGAGAGTGTGTCCACGTACCATCGTAGACCGAAAGCGGAAGCATTTTCTTAACACGGTTGATGTAGTCGAACTGTTGGGGAACATAGTAATTTCAAAATTTTCCTACGGTCACGCAAGATGTATCTAGGAGATGCATAGTAATGAGAGGGGAGAGTGTGTCCACGTACCCTCATAGACCGAAAGTGGAAGTGTTTAGTAACGTGGTTGATGTAGTCGAACGTCTTCGCGATCCAACCGATCCAAGTACCAAACGTACGACTCCTCCGGGTTCAGCACATGTTCAGCTCGATGACATCCCTCGTGCTCTTGATCCAGTTGAGAATGAGGGTGGGTTCCATCAGCATGACGGCATGGCGACGGTGATGATGATTTTACCGGCGCAGGGCTTCACCTAAGCACTAGGGTGATATGATCGAGGTGTGTAACTATGTAGGGGGGCACCGCACAGGGCTAAGGCAAAACTTGGTGTGTCCTAGGGTGCCCCCATGGCCCCGTATATAGAGGAGGGAGGAGGAGGCCGGCCTTAGAGGGTGCGCTCCAAAAGGGGGGAGTCCTACTTGGACTCCTAGTCCAAGTAGGATTCGCCCCCCCTTTCCTATTCCAACTAGGAGAAGGAGGGAAGGGGGAAGAGGGGAGAAGGAAGGAGGGGGTCACCGCCCCCTCCTAGTCCAATTCGGACGAGCCCATGGGGGGGCACACCTTGAGGCCCTTCTCTCCTTTCCCCTAAAGCCCGTTAAGGCCCATCAACTCCCGGGGGGGGGGGGTCCAGTAACCTACCGGTACTCTGGAAAATACCCGAACTTCTCCAGAACCATTCTGATGTCACTACAAGAAATATGTCAACTTGTGACCTTCTGTCAGTGACCCTGCAAGAATTGGTCGTAAATCTATAACCATTTGAGACCAATTGGTCAAAAGCTGTTCAGGGGGCTCCAAACCTTAAACCATAACGACCATTTCGGTTAGAAAGGTCGTGATTTCCTTATACGAAATGGTTGTATAGCAAACAACACTAGTCTGTTGCCTTATTTCTAGTTGATCACGACCAATATAGATGGTCATAGCCTTGTAAATTGCAGTGCATTGCTATGACTGGGCGACACCTCATCAGTTTTGCCTACATGTCATGTATATGTGTTAATTTTTGCTTATGTGTCATGCCCATGTGTCAATTTATGCTTACTTGTCTAGATGAAATATACCAATGTTGGATGGGACCCACGCATTGACCGGTTAACCTGCACCTTAGACCCACCTTACAGGCCGGACCCACCCCATCTTAGACCCAGCACCAACTTACACGTCGGACCCACCCTGTCATGGGTCCCACCAACCTGACATGGAGGACCCACCATTCAACTGATTGCGGGTCCCACCATTCAACTGACTGCGGGTCCCACCATTGAACTGGCTTGTTGCCCCACCACGAATATGACATTCAAGACCAACCAACTTACAAGTGGGCCGACCTTCCACATTTTTTTTGCGAAAGACCTTCGACCTGAAAGTGGGACCAGCATGGCTCGGCCAGAGATAGCAGCAAAATAGAAAAGAAATATGCGCTCATGGGATTCGAATCCGCGTCGCCTAAGGAAACACAGTGGTTCCTTATATAAAACCGTCGCTTCCTGGGCTTGGGCCTAAACCATGAGAGATCTCCCCTTCGCTCCTTCTTTTCTCCCTTTAGCATTGCAGTCCACCGAGTGGGCCAACAGCCCATATCCTATTAGAAGACATTTTCTCGTGGGAAATGTGTGCTTTTTTCTGTTTTATTTTTTCTTTAAAATAATTCATGATTTCAAAAAAGCTCCACACATTAAAAAATGTATTATTGATAAATGTTTGTAAAATGATGAAATGTTCGTTCATTAAAAAATGTTCTTGATTTTTAAAAAATGTTTACATATTGAAATAATGTTCATGAATTTCACAAATAAATGTGAATTCAAAAAATGATCACATTTTTTCATAAAATGTTCACAAAAAAAGATCATGAATTGAAAAAATGTTCATTGATGGGAAGGTTTTCATTTTTTCATTTTTCGAATTTTTATATCGATTTTCAAACTAGGCCACATATAATGATAGAATACGAAGGCTTTCCATATTTTTTGATAGAATGCAAATGTTCCTTTTTACATAGAACCATCTGGAAATTTGTAGATGAAATGTGGTCTAATGTTTTTGAAAAATGTCGTGGTATAATTTTACAACAAATATGTGGTAGTTTCTTTACAAAAAGAACTCATTTTGGGCATTTAAAAATAATGAAAACTCCCTTTGGCAACATTGTTTGCCACTCCAAGATGCACCCTTGTGCACGATAAGGAGAGTATGATTTTTTTGGGCATTCCAAGATGTACAAGTTTTTATTTTTATTTTTAAATTTTAATGCCCATTTAAAAATGTGGTCCAAACGGCGGGCTTGACCGTTCATAGCTAGTGGTTGAATCTTGAAAAAAGTTTGTTTTCTCTGTGATTAAATAGATACTTATGTACCTAGAAATTATTTTTGGAAAAAATAAAGAGTAAACTATGAGGCAGATGCAGTTCAAATTCGACCAGTTTCCTACAAAATTGGCGGAAATTTGTCTTTTTCACCAGAAGTGGATCAAAGCTTTTGACACCCAATCATTTGGTCAATTTTGCATTAAATATGGCCTAGAATTTTAGAAATTTTATTTGGTCCAATTTTGCAACAAATATATGGTAGGTCCTTCACAAAAAACTCATTTTGGGCACTCAAAAAATGGAAAATTGATTTTTCGTCCAAAGAAAATGAAAACTCGGTTGGTGCACAATATGAGATCATTTGAACAAACTATGCCATGAATGTGGCCATAAGATTAATCATTTGGCTCGAAAGCCATGCATCTTCACGCATGATAGCTCATTTCTAAGAACACTTTTTAAAAATAATTACCGTATTACAATTTTATTATTTTTCCTGGTAACTTGGTCACATATAATGACACAATGCGAAGGTTTTCCAGTTTTTTGTTTTTTTTGAAATTTTTATGCCCATTTGAAAATGCGGTCAAAACGGCGGGTATGACCGTTCCTAGCTAGTGGTTGAATCTTGGAAAACCTTTTGTGCTTCTCTGATTAAATAGATACTTATGTACCTAGAAATGATTTTTGGGAAAAATAAATAGCAAACTATGAGGCAGGTGCAGTTCAAATTTGACCCGCTTCTTACTAAATCGGCGGAAATTTGTCTGTTTGACGAGAGGTGGATCGAAACTTTTGACACCCAACCATTTGGTCAATTATCCATTAAATATGGCTTTTATTTTATAAAAATTATTTTTTCCAATATTGCAACAAATATATGGTAGTTTCTTCACAAAAAAACTCATTTTGGGCACTAAAAAAATAGAAAATGATTTTTTCGTCCAAAGAAAATGATTTTTTCGTCAAAATGCGGTCAAAACAGTGGGCTTGACCATTCCTATCTAGTTGTTGAATCTTGGAGAAATTTTAATGTATCTCTGATTAAATAGATACTTATGTATCTAGAAATGATTTTTGGAAAAAAAATAAAGAGCAAACTATGAGGCAGCTGCAATTCAAATTTGACCCGCTTCCTGTTGAATCGGCAGAAATTTGTCTTTTTCACCGGAGGTGGATCAAGGCTTTTGAGAGCCAACCATTTTGTCAATTGTGCATTAAATATGGCCTAATATTCTATAAAATTGATTTGGTCCACTTATGCAAGAAATATATAGTAGGTCCTTCACAAAAAAAACTCATTTCAGGCACTCGAAAAATGGAAAATGAATTTTCCGTGAAAAGAGAATGAAAAATCCCTTAGGCAACATTGTTTGCCATTCCAATATGCACCCTTTTGCACAATATGAGATCATTTGAACAAACTATGCCATGAATGTGGCCATAAGATTGAGCATTTGGCTTGAAAGCCATGCATCTTCACGCATGATAGCTCGTTTCTGAGAATATTTTTTAAAAATAATTACTGTATTACAAATTTATCATTTTTCCTGGTAACTTGGTCACATATAATGACACAATTCGAAGGTTTTCCAGTTTTTTGATTTTTTTTGAATTTCTCATGCCCGTTTCAAAATGCGGTCAAAACGGCGTGTATCACCGTTCCTAGCTAGTGGTTGAATCTTGGAAAACTTTTTGTGTTTCTCTGATTAAATAGATAATTATGTACCTAGAAATGATTTTTGGCAAAAATAAATAGCAAACTGTGAGGCAGGTGCAGTTCAAATTTGACCCGCTTCTTACTAAATCGGCGCAAATTTGTCTTTTTGACGAGAGGTGGATCAAAACTTTTGACACCCAACAATTTGGTCAATTATGCATTAAATATGGCTTTTATTTTATAAAAATTATTTGGTCCAGTATTGCAACAAATATATGGTAGTTTCTTCACAAAAAAACTCATTTTTGGCACTCAAAAAACAGAAAATGAATTTTTCGTCCAAAGAAAATGAATTTTTCGTCAAAATGCGGTCAAAACATTGGGCTTGACCGTTCCTAGCTAGTGGTTGAATCTTGGAGAACTTTTAATGTTTCTCTGATTAAATCGATACTTATGTATCTAGAAATTATTTTTGGAAAAAAATAAGGAGCAAACTATGAGGCAGCTGCAGTTCTAATTTGACCCGCTTTCTGCTGAATCGCGGAAATTTGTCTTTTTCACCGGAGGTGGATCAAGGCTTTTGAGACCCAACCATTTGGTCAATTGTGCATTAAATATGGCCTAATATTCTATAAAATTGATTTAGTCCACTTTTGCAAGAAATACTCCCTCCGTTCCTTGATATAAGGGGTATAGTTTTTTTGAGAAAAAGTCCGAAATATAAGGTGTATTGCGTTGCACCACTCGTTTGGATATTTTTTTTAGGGATTTGACTACATTTCCTTATATCATGTAAGCTCCTCCATTTTCTCATGTCAATTAGTCATGTGTAATCTCACTCAAAACTTGTGAAATTTTCCCTCCACGTGCGTTCTTTAATTTCCGTGCCAAAAACTATACACCCTATATCTAGGAACGGAGGGAGTATATGGTAGGTCCTTCACAAAAAAAACTCATTTTGGGCACTCAAAAAATGGAAAATGAATTTTCCGTGAAAAGAGAATGAAAAATCCCTTAGGCAACATTGTTTGCCATTCCAATATGCACCCTTTTGCACAATATGAGATCATTTGAACAAACTATGCCATGAATGTGGCCATAAGATTGATCATTTGGTTTGAAGGCCATGAATCTTCATGCATGATAGCTCATTTCTTAGAACACTTTTTAAAAATAATTGCCTTATTACAAGTTTATTATTTTTTCTGGAAACTTGGTGATATAAAATGGCACAATCTGAAGTTTTTCATTTTTTTGATTTTTTTTGAATTTCTTATGCCCGTTTCAAAATGCGGTCAAAATGATAGGCATGACCGTTCGTAGCTAGGTGTTGAATCTTGCAAAACTTTTGGAATATCTCTGATGAAATAGATACTTATCTACCTATAAATGATTTTTGGAAAAAAATAAAGAGCAAACTATAAGGTAGCCATAGTTCAAATTAGACCTGCTTTCAGATGAATCGGCGGGAATTTTTCTTTTTCACGATAGATGGATCAAAACTTCAGACATCAAACTAGTTGGTCAATTATAGATTAAATATAATGTAATATTTTATAAAAAATATTTGGTTCGATTTTGCAACAAATATATGGTAGATTTTTCGAAAAAATCTCATTTTGGGCACTTGAAAAATGGAAAATGGCTCTTTCTGTGCAATGGAAGTGACCCCCCCCCCCCCAAATCAACATTGTTTGTTATCCCAAGATACACACATGTGCACACTATTGGTTCATTTAGCAAACTATAAGTGGTTAATATGTTGAATGTTTGCCCTGATTTTGAGGGTGAAAATTATAAGAGAAAATAAAAAAAAGATAAAACTACCTAAGCTTAATTCTGATTGGTGGAATCACTTGTGGCTTGGATCGATGACCTGGCAAACACCAGTCCATCCATCCGTGCCATCCCACGATAGCAACTCCCCCTCTCTCGCGCGAACCCCACCCAACCCCTCTCTCTCTCTCTCTTGCACGAAGCCCACCCATGACAACAAGCCCTCCTCTCCCTATTACTAACCCTAGCACTGCACTCCTCCTTGCCGCCGCCACCTTCGACGCCCGATCCTGGCAACCTCCGGCAGGAATCCTACCATCCTCCTCCCTCACCCCCACCACCCTCGTAAGTTACCCACGCCCATCTCCACTGATTCACAACATGTTCATGGCCTCGCGGATCAGATCTGACTAACTGACCGACCTCGCGATGGATGTTGCTTTACAGACGCCAAGGCCACCATGGCGGTCACCCTCCGCACCGACAAGTTCGTGCTTGGGGTCATCCACCCGAGCACCAAATCCTAACCACCTCCTAATCCCCGCCCACTCCCCGCTACGTGTCGTCGCGCCTCCACTTCACGCTAGATCACTGGCACGCACCACGGCTGCACAAGGCTGGATCCAATGTGGGTGCTACTCCTTCTATGGTAGTGGCTACAATGGCAACGCTGGTGTAGCGACCATGATCCCAATGGACCGAAGTCTCTGTGCTTAAGTGTCATCCTTGGATCGGTAATGCTGACACACACAGTACTCGAGGGATTATAACAGAGTTCAATCACACACCTATTACATCGAGGTCCTCATAAAGAGTATGATTACACAAATAATATGGCTGAAGGCCATCTAAGCTAAATAACTACGGAAGCTTCAAAGGAAAATGAGTCCATCAACTCCAACGGCATAGCTGAGTGCATGACAATGACCTATCTCACCTTATTCATTGTCTGAGTAGTCTGCAACATGAGACGTTGTAGCCGTGTAGGTCAGCACATTGAATATGCTCGCAGAGTTACACGGTAAATCAATGAATGCAAGAACTATATCTACATGCAATATTTGGCTGGTGGAGGCTCTAAGTTTATGATTTTTCCATAAAGCTAGTTTCCCCTACAAGAAAGGAATAAAATTATTTACTACTCCCAAGTTGTACCAATATTTGAGAAGGTTCCTCCAACTCAAATCCCAATTAAACAAGTATCATCATTAAACCCAATTCAATTAATTAAAGAGTGATGTCCAATTCCAGATACTTAAGATGTCCATAACCGGGGACACGGCTAAGCATGATTAGTTTATACACTCTGCAGAGGTTGCGCACTTTACCCCACAAGACTTGACTGCATCCATGATCGAAAGATCGAGACATAGTCTTTCTGAAGCATAAACTCTCTACTCCGGGCAGATCGGTACACCTACTTTCCCCTACATCTGCTAGTCCACCCCTTCGAGAGCTCATACAACTTACTCAACTATGCCAGAGCCCATAATGGCTTGTGGCTGCACACGGAAGTTTTTAGGCATAAATATCATATGATCCCTTTGATCCTGGGTGGCGAACCGAGGAAAAATTACTGGATTCTCCAGGTGCCCCAACCAATCCACCCAGATGTGTATTAAAGTTGCCACCTTAATGTTATCCAAGATTAATAACCCTCATAACTTCCATGTGTATCACGATCCACTCCCCGTCTACGAGCATGGTTAAGCAATAATAAAGCATAATGTATACTCCCGGGTGATCAAAAGTTATTAGGTTCCTACCTCAAGTACTACAACCAAACCACATGTTCCCAATCCTACTCATGCAAATATTTGAGGGGCATAACTAATGCATAGTAAAAACTGGGTATTGAAAAGTATGATCAAAGTGTAACTTGCCTTACTAACAATCTGAAACTCTAGGGATTCTTAATAACAAGCTTCACACTCCGGATAAGCTAGCATTGACAAACAGTAGCATACATAAGCAATCACTCAAACGAAACAAAGAGAAATCAAGAGAAGATCCAAATAAAACATGGAACCAGCAAACAACTAAACTAAATAGAAAAAAAACCTAACATCATTATTTTCATGTGGATTAGATCTTAACAGTAGGTACATGTGATTAGCTATGTTTAGCAAAAAGAATCAACTCAAACGGAGTTACGAAACTCAAGATACAAACAAAGCAAGATCGAATACTAATCTGAACTAAACTCAAATTTTAAATTGCTGAAATCATGTCAAGTTGATTTACTGGAAAGAAGAGATCGTTACAAAGATTTAGGAGTTGATTTCATCTAATTTCGATAAACGAGCAAAAAGTTACACTAGTTTTATGATCAGGGGCTAAATCGTGATAAAACTATTCGCGGATAGGTCCCTGGACGAAACTAAAACTAAAAAGAAAAGTCTATCGGATGAACGTCTGCTAACAGAACCTAACGAATGAATTCATTCGTTAAAATAAGCTAACAGGTGAACGTTCGTCAAATAATGAACTAAAAGCCGATCTATTAAAAAAACCAAAAACAAAACCGGCGAACCGGGCGGTTTTTTACCGGCTAACTGGAGTTGACCGGCAGCGAGATCCGGTGGGGCGACGGCGACATAAGGCGGCGGCGGCAGGGGGCGCAACAGCACCTAGCAGCGGTGGCGCGGCGTGGGCGGCGGGGGGCGCAGCAGCAGCTAGCAGTGGCGGTGGCGCGGGCGGCGGGCGCGGACCGGCTTATGAAGGGGCCCCGGGGAGGATCCGACTTGGGAAAGGGGCGACGACGGCGCGAGGAGCTCAGACTCCCGGCTAGAGTCCGGCGCCCGAACGGTAGGGAAGGCGGCGGCGCGGCTGGCCAGCCCAGGAAGATTTTTTAAACAATTTTCGTGAAGAAAATCCTAATAAATAAAAATAAAAATCGAAAAATTCCAGAAACAATTTTCGCTGTCCCTATCTAATATTTGGGGCAATATGAAAATTTTTCTGGACAAAATGCAATTTTTAAAAATGCAAGTTTTCCCCTAATTCAAATAAAACTGCAAATAAAAATTCAAATAAAATAATAATTTTATTCAAAATTTCTTCTCCATTATTTCTCATCTGTTTTGAAGAAGTCTCTTTATCTTCACTCATTATTTTTATTGTTGGAAATAATTGGAAAAAATTATTGAAAATCAAATTGATCATCTTTTCAAATTGTAAATAAATTCAAGGGATAATTAGTTTTATGCCCCTAGTTGTGTCCCACTCGACAGGATTGCCCCTAATTTCCAAAAGCTAGCGGTTTTGTCCAACCCACTTGGGACGTCTTGTGCTTTTCCCCTTTGACCGTTTGACCGTCACTTTGAAAACTTCATAACTAATTCATACTAAATAAGAAAAATGCAAATAAGATACCAAAACATTCAGAAAAACATCACCTGTATGTCAATGTCACTTGCATTCATGACAAAAGTGTTGGTAAGTGCCCATCCGAGTTTTAGCTCTTATCACACCACCATGAACAGTAAAATCTTAAAAAGTCCAAAAAATCTAAAAAAATTGGTGTCAAAGAATGACAAATGTTTTCAGTGCTTGCCAAGTTTTATCAGGGAATGACATTTGTGGAAGTCATGGCAAAAAAACAATCAACACTCCAAAATAGATTTGTTTTTTTGCCATCACTTCCACAAATGTCATTCCCTGATGAAACTTGGCAAACACTTAAAACATTTGTCATTCTTTCACACCAATTTTTTTTGGATTTTTTAACCTTTTTAAGATTTCTCTGTTCATGGTGGTGTGATAAGAGCTAAAACTCAGATGGGCACTTAGCAACACTTTTGTCATGAATTGAAGTGACATTGACATACAGGTGATGTTTTTCCAAACATTTTGGTATCTTATTTGCATTTTTCTGATTTAGTATGAATTAGTAATGAAGTTTTCAAAGTGACGGTCAAACGGTCAAAGGGAAAAATCACAAGACGACCAAACTGGGTTGGACAGAACCGCTGGCTTTTGGAAATTAGGGGCAATCATGTCGAGTGGGACACAACTAGGGGCATAAAACAAATTATCCCTAAATTCAAATATGAAAATTTTGTGAAACCTCCAACTCTCTCCTTGGGACCTTGAGTTGCTTAAGATTTTGTGGATCTCAACCAAATGCAAATAAAATATGATATGCATATGACGATCTATGTATAAAATCCAAATTGAAAATTGGGATGTTACAAACCTACCCCCCTTAAGATGAATCTCGCCCTCAAGATTCGGGTTGGTCCGCAAAAAGGTTTGGGTGGTCCTTGCGGAGGTCTTCTTCTCGCTCCTAGGTGGTTTCCTCCTCGGTATGGTGGCTCGCTCCACTTTGCAAAACTTGATAACCTTGATGCGGGTAAATTGGCTGGAAAACTCGAGAATCTTGACTGGCTTCTCTTCATAAGTCAGATGACTATGCAACTGAATCGCTTCCAGTGGCACTGTATCCCTCAAAGGAATGTTGGCCATCTCTGCGTGGCACTTCTTCAACTGGGAAACATGAAACACATCATGAACTCCTGACAATCCTTCGGGCAATTCCAACTTGTACGCAACTTCTCACATGCGTTCCAAAACTTTGTATGGTCCCACAAAATGTGGTACTAGCTTTCCCTTGACTCCAAATGTTTAACTCCTCGAAGTGGGGACATACAAAGATACGCTCTGTCTCTGACTTCGTAGGCTACCTCCTTGCGTTTATTGTCCACATAATTCTTTCGCCTAGACTGGGCTACCTTGATTCTGTCTCGAATCAACTTAACCTTCTCCTCAGAATCTATGATTAAGTCTGGTCCAAACAATTGTCAATCTACAACTTCATCCCACGATAACGGTGTCCTGCACATCCTTCTGTACAAAGCTTCAAAAGGGGCCATCTTCAAACTGGCTTGATAACTATTGTTATAGGAGAACTCTGCATAGGGAAAATTGTCATCCCAACTAGATCCATAATCTAGCGCACAAGCTCTCAACATGTCCTCTAGAATCTGATTGACTCTCTCGGTCTGTCTATCTGTCTATGGATGAAAGGCTGTACTGAACTGTAGCCTGGTACCCAAAGTTTCATGCAACTGATTCCAAAACTTTGAAGTAAACTGTGTTCCTATATCTGATACAATGGTCCTTGGAACTCCAAGCAGACATATGATCCTAGTCATGTATATCTTTGCCAATTTAGCACTCGTATAAGTTGTCTTCACAGGGATGAAATAGGCTACCTTCGTCAAGCGATCAACTATAACCCAGATAAAATCAGAGCATGAATGGGTCCTGGTAATCCAATGATAAAGTCCATGCCAAGTTTATCCCACTTCCATTCGGGCATCGGCAACGTTTGTAGCAACCCTGCTGGTTTTTGATGCTCTGCCTTTACTCTCTGACATACATCACATACTGCTACATACTCGGCAATATCCTTCTTCATTCCTATCCACCAGAAACTTTCCTTCAAGTCCAGATACATCTTAGTGTTGCCTGGGTGAATTGAGTAAGGCGAATCATGAGCCTCCTAAAGAATCAACTTCCTGATCTCGGGCTCATTAGGCACATAAATACGATCCTCAAACCATAAGGTGTCGTGCTCATCCTCACAAAATCCTTTAGCCTTTCCTTTACTCATCCTTTCCTTTATTTCAGGAATCTCCTTGTCCGTCTTCTGGGATTCTCCGATCTTACCCAACAAAGTGGACTGAACTTCCAATGTTGCAACATAACCTCTCGGAACTATCTCCAAGCATAGTTCTCAAAGGTCATCTGCTAACTCCTTAGGTAATCCTATGGTCATGAGCGTGTTAACATAACTCTTGCGGCTCAACGCATCTGCTAGGACATTGGCCTTTCCTGGGTGATAATGCAGTCTCATGTCATAATCCTTTATGAGCTCCAACCATCTCCATTGCTGAGGTTTAACTCCTTCTGCATGAAGATGTACTTCAAACTCTTATGATCCGTGTAAACATCACAACGATTACCGATGAGAAAATGTTTCCATGTCTTGAGTGCATGCACTACGGCTGCTAACTCCAAATCATGCATAGCATAATTCATCTCATGAGGTCGAAGTTGTCGTGAGGCATATCACTACAAAAAAATACACTTCCGTGATGATACGTGTTTGTCACAGTAGGTCGCCTTTTCTGTCATGCATGTACATCCATGACGATTTTATGACAGAATCAAGATAGTCCTACCTGTGCTGTCGTAGAAGTGTTCCATGACATTACCAAAATTATCATCACGGAAGTGTCCACTTCCATGACGATAAATCGCGCGTCACAGAAGTGCTTTCATCAAGGGTGACCGACACGTGGCATACATCGTAAAAGAACGCCGTTAAGCTATCGGGTCGGATTTTGGATCCGATAACCCGTTAAAAGCCACGACTAATGGCGATTTTCCACGTGTAAAATTCTCATTGGCTGACGGATCCACGCATCAGCTCCGTGTTGGCACAGGTGTCACTCATCCAACGGTCAAGATGGGCCTATGATATGTTGACACTTGGACTGGCCCAAAAGTTGCCCACAAAGTTTAAATGGGTCGGCCCAACCGAAGGCCCATAAGATTTAGCGGACCATAATGGGCCGGCCCAGCTAAAGGCCCACAAAATTTAGCGGACCATAATGGGCCGGCCTAGCTAAACGCCCACACGATTTTGTAGACCATAATGGGCCAGCCTAGGTAAAGGCCTACAAGATTTTGCGGACCACAATGGGCCGGCCCAGCTAAAGGCCCACAAGATTCTGCAGACCATAATGGGCCGGCCCAGCTAAAGGCCCAACATTCTATGTCAAATTGGCCCGTCAATGGCCTATCCTAAACTTGTCATCAACGCGGCCCATGGTCACTTCTGGCCCATTAACAGTCCGCTAAGTAATTGGGTCGAATTATGGCCCAGTGTATTTCCGGCCTGTTAAAGGTCCGGCTTCATTTGGTCCCATTTACAGGCCATCAAAACTTTCGGCCCATAAACAACCTTGAAGGATTTGGGTCATATTCGGCCATGTCTGGCATTCGGCCTGTTAGTGGCCCACTATAGATTTGGGCCACTTTCAGCGTGTTGTCATTTTCGGCCTATTAAGCCGAACGTAAACCATGGGCCATATGTGGCCCAACGTCATATCGGCCCCATAAACAGCCCATATAAAAATGACGATAATCTAGCCCGACCGAACTTCCGGTCTGTTAAAGGCCCGTGTATTAGGTTGGCACATTTATGGCCCGTCCGAATTTCAGCCTGTCAAAGATCCGCATCGTAAATGGGCCACCATTTCGGCCTGCTAAGTCCAGTGGGTTATTTGGCACAATCAGGGCCCAATATCAATTTCGGTCTATTAAAGGCCCATGTTTTTTATGGGCTCGAGATATTTACATCTATAAATGGCCTAATTTTAATGAGTGCCCAAATTATGTTTAGGCTTGTTAAAGGCCCACCATGGGCACAGGCCTACCAGAAAAATATGAAAGCTTATGCTGATTTAGGCCCAGGTATTTTTAGTGGGCTACATGCCAATTTCGGCCCGTAATCGTTTTAGCCCAATTGGAATGGGCCCGACGAATGTTGGCATGTTGGGCTCCTACGAAGCTTTCGGCCAAATACATTACTAAGATAAACCTACACTATACAAAAATAGTGTCGTAATTACTACAGCCCGTGGCAGCATCATAAATGTTGTATCACAACAAAATAAATTCCAACCATACAACAAAAGGCCTATTGGCATAAAGTTTACAGTCCTTCCAGATAAAAGCACCATCAGATGCATATAAGGATAGATCATTTGACCTGAGTGCTAATGTTTCAGGCTGTAGAATCTGATGGAGGAGCACGATCTCCACCTTTTTCCGCCATTGCTCTTGAACAACGAAGCGAATGTCTAATAGTCTGGTTTCAAAACCATTCATATCTTGACGACATTTCTCAACCACTATTCTTGTTTCCGAAACAACGTCCATTAGGGATTGGTCTTGTGTATGGAGCACAGATATATCACTCTGTCTAGCAGGAAGATTTTGTTCAGTAGGCAATTTGGACGAGGTTACCTTGACAACCAACCCAGAATTACGCGGTAAGGTGCTTTTTGCACTGTTAGTGGAGAGATACTGACGCACTGCAGCAAGAGGTGACATTGTGCCTGTAGTAGCCTCGTCACCTTAAGGTGGTTGTGGCTGTTTAATCATTTGTTCCATAGCTTCCTGAAAGTTCGAACTTGTAGATTAGTGTACCAGATAAGTTACTAATCAGACAAAAACAAACAAAGTAGGTTAAACGTTTGTACATAACTTATTTTGGTGAACTACTGTAATACATTAGCATGTATTGTAGTGCGAACTACATAATAAAATCACTTTCGGAACATATGTCCATGTAGCATGCCTACTGTATTGTCTATTTCCTCACATTCGTTGACATCTAAGGATAAAGAGACATGGTTTAAAGTAGGATGAACATAGTATGACATCATTCATATCATGGGCAAACAGATATAAAACAAACAAGCTATTTTATCATCGTTTGCGCATGTGAACATAACAACTAGATTACAGATCAAGACCAAAAGAATTTCCTTCATCTCTTTTAAACCATGTAAGGTGAAATGATACGTTAAGACAACTATGTATAAAAGTGAACAGAGTAACTGACATTGGCTGCAAACCAAGTAGTTAAATGAACACATCACAATACCAATCAGTTCAAGGCAGGAGGAGTAAGGACTTACAACAGCGGCTTGAACTGGTGTGCTCATGCCCTTCATCTTGCTGGTGTGGCAACCCTTGAAGATTTGCACTGCATTCGATTCAGGTTCTTTTTGTCCGCAGGGGCTTTCCTCTGTATTTGGAACAAGTCAATATAGATACGATAATATGGCACAAAAAAAGAAGGAATTAGCAGCTATTTACAAGAGCCTCGCAGTGTGCAATATAGCTACGAGATCCTGTTATCTGTTGGAATTTCACTTTAGAATGGTTGGTTTTGTTCTTCAAATAGTTAGCCTAGAAGAAGATACACTTGTAAGGCACATACATAAATACAAGTTCAATATGTGGTCTGATCAAATACATATAGCCTACCTGATACTTTGGATCAGCCAGTGTTTAACAAGGGCTGTCCAGTCTTCATCTATAATATATTTCACTGGAGTTGTTTGGGCGATTTCATTGTTAGCCTTGCCTTCAAAGTGAGATTTTCTAAGGTGGTACCGATACCCGTCGCAGAGCAGACTGAAAAACATGAGTGCATGCTTGTTTAGTTGCATCATCTTTCGGATCCAACTTGAACCTCATATGTTGAAACAAGAATGTGAGTCTTATTAGGAGGAAGCTAGAAAGTATGGGACAAAGCAAGACAATATTACTAATTGTGATGAATAACATTACTTATGGATAAATGGTCAAGGAAGGTGTTAAACTGGGTATTGTCTTTCTCATTCCTGTACTGGATCCACGTTGGGAGGATACGTGCATGACACCTAACGGCAACGGCTGCCTCTGATACTAACTTGGCTGACTCTGTAGCATCACGTGGCCTTTTTAAACCTGCCTCAAAATGGATCTCCATTCTTCCTCCTTTAGATTTTGTTAATCTGTCAAGCATTATCCCTGATGTCTGTTTCCGCTTAAGAGTACATATAAAGGAGCATGCAACTGCAACTTGACTCGGTCAGGTATCGTCTTGGTGTTGATGCTCATGAGGTTCATCTGATCTTGCCAAGTCCTGTTATGTTAGTAGTGCTTCGGAAGTAGTGTTAGGTGTGAAGGTAGCTTGGGAATTGGCCAGTTCAAACGAATGAGTAACTGGTTGAGATGCTGGTACAGTTGAAGCGGATGCTGCAGCTGGTGGATCAGGTGATACTGTGTTTGTAGATTTAGCCGGTGGACTTGGACCTTCTACTGCACTATAAGTACCAGCAGAATCTCTACGACAGATCCTTTTCCGTTTCACCCAACGAGTAACAGCACTCCCTACTATATTATTTTCCTTGCTCTTTTTTGACTTTGCCATGTCAAGCTGTACCCACAATACAAAAGAATAAAATCACTCTTCAGAACTCATTGATGCATGATACAGACAAGCAATACTTTGATGTAAGACAACCGTATGAGGATGGAATATGTAAGAAAAACAGGACGACATGACATATTCACAGCTACAATGTGCAAACTAAGCAGAAGGATTTTCAAGAAAATAGAAGTAATGCAAGCTAGACACCATATGAAAGATGCAACCAATATTACTCTGCCAAGTTAAAATTGTCTTGTCATAAGTGGCAATTCGAAAAATCAGAAGCAGTACAACATAGAAATCAATGCAAGATGCAACCACTATCAAACTGCCATGTTAAAAGCGTCCAATCATGGGTGACTGATGTGGGATATACAACAGCAGTACTTTGATGTAAGAACATGGTATGATAGATATATGCAGTGTATTCTTGTCACAGAAAGCCATGTCATATGCACATGTATAACGTATAAACTCAGCAGGTGCAATTTAATCAAAATAGAAGAATACAGGCTAGACAACATATGCAACATGAAACCAATTATCACACTGTCAACTTAGAGCAAGTACCTGCGATGGTGGAGTACGGGAGATAAACTCATCATGTAGACTTGGGACTTCAACTTCATTAGCAGTAGCAGTGGCAAATCTAGAGAGTCTCTGTTTGCGTCGGTGCGGAGGACCACCAACATCCCCTAACTTACTCTTTTCCTTCCTATCTTTTGATATTGCCTTATGAAGTCAAAACCACAAGAAGATGAATAAAATTAGCTCTGCATAACTGGTTGATGCATGATACAAACGAACACTACTTTGATGTAAGGCAAGCGCAGGATAGGAGGATGGAATATATACAAAAAAAGACAGCGTTTCGTATTCACACATACGATAGGAGGATGGAATATGTATGAAAAAACAGTAAGCGGAAGGCATTTCAACAAAATAAGAAGAAATGAAAGCTAGGAACCATATGAACATGCAACCAATATCACTCTATCAGGTAAAAAGTGTCTCGTCGTAAGTGCCATTTCAAGAAATTAGAAGCAGTACAAGCTAGAAGACAATGCAAGATGCAACCTACATCACAGTCCCAAGTTAAATGTGTCTTATGGGTAAGTGATCATTGTAGGTATAAGTTGTAAGCTACGTAGATGAAATTCAACATAATCAGAAGCGATACAAACTAGACATCATACGGAAAACGCAACCACATATAACAGTTCCAAGTAAGAGCAAGCACCTGTGATGGTGGAGTAGGGGAGATGTGCTCATCATGTACACGTATGTTCTAGAAACAGGAACACGTGTCATATTCACATGCATTATGTGTAAAGTAAGCCGATGCAATTCAAGTTAGAAGCAATACAAGCTAGACATCATACACAACATACAACCACATATAATAGTGCCAAGTTAGAGCAAGCACCTGTGATGGTGGAGTAGGGGAGATGTGCTCATCATCTACACAACTATGTTGAATGTCCAACCTTGTGTTGTCTTGCGAATCTTGTTGGGAGGATGGCGGAGTAGAATCTGTAGAGACCCCCTATTTGAGTTGCTCCGAAGGACCACCATCATCCACTGCCAGACTAATTTCCTTCAGCTATAATAATTTTGCATTGTGAAGTCAAACCGATAAGAAAAAGGAATAAAATTCGCTCTTCAGAACTCATTCATGCATGATACTGACGAACACTACTCGGATGAAAGGCAAACACATGATGCAAGGATGTAATATGTATGAAAAACAGGATGGTGTGACATATTCACACCTATGATGTGGTAACTAAGCAGAAGGCATTTCAACAAATTAGAAGCACTGCAAGCTAGACACCATATGAAAGATGCAACCAATATCACTCTGCCAAGTTCAAACTATATGGCTTTTCAACAAATTAGAAGCAGTACATGCTAGAAATCATATGCAAGACACAACCAATATCACAGTGGTGACTTAAAGGTGCCTTATCATAAGCGACTGATGCGGGATATGCAAGAATAGTAGTCTGATGTAGAAATAGGAACACATGTCATATTCACAGGCATTATGTGTAAAGTAAGCAGATGCAATTCAACAAAGTTAGAAGCAATAAAAGCTAGACATCATACGCCACATGCAACCACCTATAATAGTGCCAAGTTAGAGAAAGCACCTGTGATGGTGGAGTAGGGGAGATGTGCTCATCATCTACACAGCTACGTTGACTGTCTAGCCTTGCGTTGTCTTGCGAATCTTGTTGAGAGGATGGAAGAGTAGAATCTATAGAGAACCTCTGTTTCAGTTGCTCGGAAGGACCACCATCATCCAATGCCTTGCCAATTTCCTTCAGCTTTATTGATTTTACATTGTGAGGTCATACCGACAAGAAAAAGGAATATCATTCGCTCTTCAGAACTCATTCATGCATGATACTGACGAACACTACTCTAATGAAAGGCAAAGTCTTGATACGAGGATGGAATATGTACGAAAAAATGGATGGCTTGACATATTCACACCTATGATGTGGTAACTAAGCAGAAGGCACTTCAACAAATTAGAAACACTTCAAGACACCATATGGAAGGTGCAATCAATATCACTCTGCCATGTTAAAACTGTCTCGTCATAGGTGGCATTCATCAAACTAGAAGCAATACATGCTAGAAATCATATTCAAGACACAAACCAATATCACGCTGCCAACTTAAAGGTGTGCCATCATAAGTGACTGATGCATGATACACAAGAAGAGTAGTTTCATGTAAGAACATGGTGTGATAGACAGATATAGTATGTACCAAAAACAGGAAAGCGTGTCATATTCAGATGTATCATGTGTAAGCTAAGCAGATGCAGTTTACACTAATTAGGAGCAATACAAGCTAGACACCATATGCAACATGCAACCAGATATCACACTGCCAAGTTAGAGCAAGCACCTTGGATGGTGGAGTAGGGGAGCAGAGACTTGGACCTTGTAATGCACTATCAGTACAAGGAGAATCGGTACAAATGCTCCATTTATGTTGCTACAGAGGACCACCATCATTGCCTTCCTTACTCTTTTCCTTCCTCTTTCTTGATTTTTCCTTGTCAAGTCAAAACCATAAGAAAAAGGAATAAAATTAGCTCTTCAGAACTCATTGATGCATGATACTGACAAACACTACTTTCATGTAAGGCAGCCGCATGATAGGAGGATGGAATATGTATGAAAAACAGGACGGCATGACATATTGACATGCATGATGTATAAAGTGTAAACTAAGCACAAGGTGCTTGAACTTATTGGAATTGATGCAAGCTAGAAACCATATGAAATATGAAACCAATATCACTCTGCCAAATTAAAAGGGTGCCCTAACAAATGTATTTGACCAAATTAGAAGCAATACATGGCAACAGGCTAGAAATAATATGCAATATGCAACGAATAAAGGTGACTCGTCGTAAGTGAATGATGCAGGATACAGAAGAGAGGTAGTTTCATGTAAGAACAAGGTTAACACATAGATGTAGTGTGTACCGAAAATAGGAAGGCATGTCATATTCACAGGTATAGTGTGTAAACTAAATAGATGCTTTACCCTAATTAGAAGCATTACAAGCTAGACACCGTATGCAACATGCAACCACATATCACACCGCGAAGTTAGAGGAAGCACCTGTGATGGTGGTGTAGGGGAAGTGCGGTCTTCAAGTATAGAGCTACGTTCAATATCTTCATTTAGGCTTGTTGTTTCTTGAGAATCATGTGGAGAGGATGAAATTGCATTCTTTATAAGAGTATTGCGTCTCATATTAACCCACGCGCGTGACTGTCTCATCATAAGCGATAGATGCAGGATACACAAGAACAATAGTTTGATGTAAGAACATGGTGTGATAGGCAGATGTAGTATGTACCAAAAACAGGAAGGCGTGTCATATTCACATGTATAATGTGTAAGCTAAGGAGATGCAATTTAACAAATTAGGAGGATTGATGAGGGATACACAAGAAAAGTAGTTTGATATAAGAACATGGTTAATAGAAAGACGTAGTATGTACCAAAAACAGGAAGGCATGTCAAATTCACAGGTATAATGTGTTAACTAAGCAGATGCAATTTACCCTAATTAGAAGCATTATAAGGTAGACACCATATGCAACATGCAACCACATATCACACTACCAAGTAAGAGCAAGCACCTGCGATGGTGGTGTGGGGGAATTGCGGTGATCAACTAGAGAGCTACGTTGACTATCTTCATTTAGCCTTGTTGTTTCTTGAGACTCATGTGGGGAGGATGACACTGCACTCTTTAAATGAGTAGGGCGTCTCACAGTAACCCACTCGGGTGACTGTCTCATCATAAGTGATTGACGAGGGATACAAAAGAGCATTAGTTTGATGTACGAACATGGTTAATAGTCATATGTAGTATGTATCAAAAACAGGAAGGCATGTCATTATCAAAGGTATAATGTGTAAAGTAAGCAGATGCAATTTAACCAAATTGGATGCAATACAAGCTAGACACCATATGCAACATGCACCCACATTTGACAGCGCGAAGTTAAAGCAAGCACTTGGGATGGTTGGGTGTGGCAATTGAGATCATCAACTGCAGAGCTACGTTTACTGTCTCCAACTACTGACACTGCACCCATTAGAGCACTGAAACGCTTAGTGCTTATCTTCGAATTACACTGGAGCGACTTCTGTCTTTTCTTTTCTGCATTCATCAACACTGCGTCAGAGTCTGAAATACCTATGCATAAAAAACAATAGTGTGAGTATGGGTGAAGTGTGTGCACAATTAGTACAATGTAAAGGTAGGAGATAGCAGGTCGATGAGAAATAAATGACGGGAGACATATGATAGCTCTACAACATGCATGGCACACTAAATTACTACATGATTCTATGAAAATAACAGTCGACTGAAAGCAAATAGGTCAGTCCATTTTTTCTGCACCGTCCGATGTACAAAGAACGGGCAGATCGCCTTCATCTACCTCCAGCCAGTTAGTGTTGACGATTGTAGCGACCCGACCCAAATGGATCAAGTCTCTGTGCTTACGTGTCATCCCTGGATCGGTATGCTGACACACACAATACTCGAGGATTTATAACAGAGGTAAATCACATGTATAAAGTAACGTAAATACTATTACCTCAATCCAAAAAAGCGGAAGTAACAAGGTTGTGGATTCCCATCAACACCAACGGCAAAGTTGAGTATAGGAAATCGTAACCCTAACGTATCACTTACTCGTCGTAAGATCCTACAACATGAGACGTTGCAGCCACAGAGGGTCAGTACATTGAGTGTATTGGCAAATTCACACCATAGAGCAATGATGAATAAAGGCTATCACTACATGCATATTTGGCTGGTGGAAAAGCTCTATGGTTACAGTTTTGTGTAAAGCCAATTTTTCCCTACTGCAAAGGAATAAAATTATTTAACTATCATGGTGGTTGTTAAACATTGAGAATGGTTGACAGCATTCTCAATCCCAATTAAAAGTACTAATTAACCCCAACAAAAATTAATTAGAAGTAACATGATGAGATTCACAGGAAAATCAAGTACTAGATACTCAAGATGTCCATAACCGGGGACACGGCTAATCATGATTAGTTTGTACACTCTGCAGAGGTTTGCGCACTTTTCCCCACAAGACTCGATCGCCTCCATTTGATTTCTCGCACTACATGATGTTTGAGAAACGGATGACCGAGACATAGTCTTTCGGAAGTGCTAGCACCTTACATGTGGGTAGACCGGTACACCTACTTTCCCCTACATCTGCTAGTCTACCCGTAAGAGTTCGCACAACTTAATCAACTATGCCAGAGCCCATAATGGCTTGTGGCTGCACTCGAAAGTTTCTAGTTTGAATAATCTCATGATCCCTTTGAGCCTAGGTGGCGGTCCGAAGAAATAAAGGCAAGTCCTGGAAACCCAGGTGCCTAGACAGGCAAGTCCTGGAGTAACCAGGTGCCTCAATCCACCCAGATGTGTGCTTAAATTGCCACCTTAAATAAACCATTAATTAAAAATCTCACATCTGTCATGGAAATTCACTCACCCAATCCACGTCTACTAGCATAGCATGGCATAATAAGAAAACGTAGAAGTAACTCCCAAGGGTTTGAAAACAAAACATGTAATAGGTACTACCTCAACTACTTTCCCAAAACCCACAATTTAATTAGATCCTAATCATGCAATTGTTTGAGGATTGATCTAATGCATAAAAACTGGGTAATAAGGGATATGATCAAAGTGTGAACTTGCCTGCAATGTTGATGAAGATGATTCGCACTCAAAACTCTTGATAGGTCTACTCGTCACACTCCCGTCAATCTATCGTGATCAAGCAATAGTAGCTACACATAAGAATCACTCAAAAGATCGGAAAAAAATGAAGAGTACGATTCGGAAAACATCAAAACCAAGAAAATAACTCTTGCAGCATAAAACAATTTCTAACAGGACCAAAATTATGTGAATTTGGCCTTATTAGAAAGTTTAGCTCAAGAGCTTCGATTTGCAAAAAGAACCACTCAAAACGGAGTTGTAAAACTCAAGTTATGATCAAACGAAGTTCAAAACTAATCTGAACTAAACTCAATTTTTAAATTTTCAAATACATGTTTAAGTTGTTTATCTGGATAAAGGGAATCATAACAAAGAAGTGGGCGTTGGTTTCGTTGGACTTGGACTAACGAGTAAAAAGTTATAGTCGTTTGAAGAACATGGACTAAACTGTGAAGAAACTATTTACAAACGGGTCCCTGGAAGAAAACTAAAATAAAAGAAAAAAACTAAATAGCGAACGTTCGTTACCAATTGCCATCGAACGAAAATCGTTCGCTACCGAACCCTAGCTAATGAACGCTCGCAAAGTAAACTAATTTAAAATATAAAAACCGATCTAGAAACTTTAAAGAAAAACCGGGCGGGTTAGCGGTTTATACCGGTTCACCGAATAAAACCGGCGGCGGCGGCGAACGAACTCCGGCGAAGTGGGCGAACTCCGGCGAGATGGGGCGGCGGCTCCGGCGGTCGCAGAGGACGGCGGAGACGTCGGGGAGGGGCGGCGCGGCGAGAGGAAGAGGATGGCAGCGTCGGCTGTGGTCGACGACGACGAGGGCAGCAGCGGCGGAGGTGAGATCCGGCGACGGCGGCGGTGTTTTGCGACGCGGGCGGCAGCGCGAGAGGAGAGAGAGAGGAGGGGGTCCGGGCGTCGGCTCTATAGGAGGAGGGGATGCGCAAGGCGTGGAGGAGGGGGCGAGGTCGACACAGAGCCCGACCGGACTCCGGCTGGCTGCGGCGATGCTCGGGACTCTGTCCCGAGCTTGGGGGCGGTGCGGCGCGGCTGGGCTGGGCCGCGGCCTGTTGGGCCGGCCCAGTTCGTCGGCGGAGGGGAGAGTTTTTAAAAAAAAAACAGACACTAAAAATAAAATAATACCAAAAATAAAAATACAACATAGGCATATAATATATCAAAATTTTCAGAAAAGTGTTTCCTACAAGATGAACATTATTCTAGCTTCAAATAAAATACACACAAATTCCAATAAAACAAAGAGTGCTTCTGCTCTAGAAAAATCCAATGAAAATCATTTTAAAAATACCTAAATGAATTCAAATTTATTTCTCTCCAATTTTCTGATGTAGGGAATCATGTTACCCTAATTTCTGTATATTTTCTTTTTGGAGAAAACAATAATTTGAATAAAACTCAAATAACTCCAAATTGAAAATAAATTCAAAAGAACTTTGAATTTAATTCCTTGAAACTCCCAACTCATATTTCGTATGTTTTGAAGAATTCATTTTATCTTCGCTCGTGAAAATCATTGAGTTGCATAAAGTTCTAGAATTGGAAACTTCACTCAATCAATCAAACAACAATCAAAACTATCTATTTGTTTATAACATTTCAAAATTTAGAATTTTGGGATGTTACAATGATCTTCCTCGAAGCGCCAGCGCCAGCGGCCGAGTATTCCTCCGCTGCCTGTGCCCTCCCCTCGACCTCACCGCACCGCCGTGCTTGGCACCACCCCTGGCCATCAATTCAAGGCCCGTCGACCTCCAGATCGGGCGCAAGCAGCTCCTGCACCCCACACCCCTATGATAGACACCGATGCGCCGCTTCCCCGGGGAACAGGCGGACTAGGTGCTCCGCGCGCCTAAGCGGGTGCTGCTTCTTTTAATTGCGGTTCGACTGACCCTGAATTGAAATCCAGGCGGGCTACTGACCTCTAGCAAAGGTGAAATAGTAAAATGGAGGAAACCTTGTGCATTTAGTATCACGAAGAAGATGCAATAAGAAGCGCTCAACTAGTTTCTTTCGTGGGATGAATGTGGTGTGAGCGGAGACGTAAGATTTGCACGAATAAGGGAAGAGGAGTACCTCTTTCTGCTAGCAGTGTTGTGTCGTCCTTCTATTTTTTCGACGATCTTCTGGTTGTTTGCCGGAAACCAGAAGTTGTAGAGGACGGTGCAGCCTTGGACGAACCCATGGCCAAGTTGTTGAGTGTGGCGCGGTGGCTGTCTGTCGGCGATGGGGAAGCAGATCCAAGGCAGCGAACGACGGCGTAGCGGGAACAGCTCCGGTGCGGTGGACGGTTGCGACAGTGGAGCCGCAGCAGTGAGGCGCGGGATGACGTGGTCGGAGTGGTTCTTGTATGGCACACGTCGGCGCCGGCGTCGTGGAGGCAGCTCTACCTCGGCTTCAGCTGCGAAGTCCTTGAGGGCGTTGCAGTTGTAGTTGCGTTGGACGACGACGTCGGGGTATCGGCTCCAGCGTGATGAAGGAGGGCGGCGGTGGATTGGCCGCTATGGGGTGGAGGACGGAGGAGGCTGGGGTTTCACAGCTGGTGGAGAGGGCGTTTTCGCGCCGACGGAGTATGAATGGGGAAACGAAGGGAGGCGGGGAACTAAGGGGGAACAATGTTTCGGTTTGAGACGCGCTTGTTTGAAATTTGGGGAAAGTTACAAACTTTGCCCCCATCTAAAATTTCGGACATATTGCGGGTTGGGGGTAGGACAGTCATGTCAGGTGTCCCAAATGTGGGCGGGATAGATTTCGGCCGAGCGCATGGGTGTTTAGGCGCCCACGGCGTACGAATGCTTCTCGGAGGCGGTTGAGACTGGCGTCTTGGTGAAGTTACAAACCTACCCCGGTTTAGACCTTTGGACATCGGGCTGATAGGCTACACGGGCCAGAGTCAGGACAGTAATTTCCTACCACCAAAACATTAGTGTCGCGCAGTTTCGGGTGACCAGAGGCCTATTTGGCTCTTCGTTCAATTTTTGGGAGCAGAAGCATTAACGTTTTCAGTTCTCTTGAATTGAACTTTCAGGATTTGTCAAAGTTCACAAATCTTTACTCTTGAAAATCCTAAAGCTACGATTATTTTGGAATGGAGGGGGTACATTTGAATATACATTGTACACGAGTATATATTAAAAAATATGCAAATTACCTCAGTTCATGCATGGTTCTAGATATAATCTCCTTGGTTGCAAAAAAAAGTTAGATATGCGTATGAATATGTATAGCATGTTCAAACTCACAACAAAGATTGATGCCCCCTTTTAAATCTGATTTACAAATGCCATTATCTTGGGTTCAAACAGATGAATGCACTTCCTATGAATTCGAATCTTTGAAACCGTCTTTATGTTGAATTCGACATGTATTCTATTTCGTAGCTAGCAATTTGGAATGTATCCATGCAAGTGACGAATCTATAAAGTGCTTCACACTAACAACATGGAGTGCACTAATTAATGTTTATATATGAATTGCAAAAGCATCCATCGCCTGTATTTCGAACCGCTCTCACTCTATGGATCGATAATATGAAATAAACACATGCACATGCTAGAATTCAATAGAGTATGGGTGTGTGATAGACCGATCTTCATCCATACGCAATTTGCAAAATTCATGATCTCATCCAAAAATAATAATGCCATTTATATTTTAATTTAATGCGTAGAAATGTCTTTTACACGTAGATGCACTATGCCTTGCCCCGTTCTCACAAACGCGTTATATCTCTCTCTATCTAACAGATAAGTGCACACACTTTATATGCATCGGCATTTCTCTTTCACACATGCTCACAATCTCTCGCAGGGTATCGGGGTGTCTCACGCACATGCTCTCTCTGTTTCTCTCTCTCTCTCTTTCTAACTACTATGTACCACTCTTTTCACTAATCTCAGTTGGAAAACACTATTTCTCTCACATGAATATATACACACGCACGGTCTCTACTAGCCCTCTATACGCACATATATGTGCCTACATGTCTCCCGCATGCACATTATCTTTAGGCCTCTCTT
>NC_041381.1:515169127-515170571 GCF_002162155.2 Triticum dicoccoides | reverse complement strand
TCATCATATCATTCGGTAGGATATCCCTGGCTGTTAGGCTGGATGGTAATACGAGGCAAAGTTTTACCCTAGTTCGGATCAGACCCTTGTAGTTGAAGAAAGAGCATACTCCTGGTACTGTATATTAGTGATAGGGGTGTGTACAAAGTACACATAAATATCGGGCATTGTGCATGTGTGTATACTATCGATGAACTAGCCCCCAAGCTTGTATAACATACTAAGGGCCTAGGGTTACAAATCATATATAGTCAGCTTATCACCAGTGGGGATAGAGTCCTCCGTGACTCTGGTAGCTTCGTGTTGTACGCCGAGTCCTCCATATGGGTCTTCGTATAACACGTCTCGGTCCAACCTATATGTGGCACAGGATATATGGAACCGACCCATGAGTCTTCATGTTGACCCACCACAACTACAAACGATGTGCCCACCACACCACACACGCAATCGTCCACTAAGAAACTAAGCATATACAATAGTACAACGGTATCTAGCTCACGATACGTCTCCATATTTTGTTGATGACACTGACGGACTTTGCATTTGATGTGTGCTCCATATTTTGTTGATGACACTTACGGTCATTGTATTTGAAGCGAAAGCATGATATGGTCACTGGACTTCAGAATAAGCTCAACACGGTCACCACATACATGTTGTTGTTCTAACAAACATGTGGTTGGATGGTTAGGAGGACAATGGTTTCTCGAGCCCACCAAGGTTAAAGTCCCAGTGCTCGCATTTATCTTCTGTGAATTTCAGTATTTTCCGGCGATGTACGTTCAGTGGGAGGAGACGTTCCACTTGACTACGAGGCACCTATGGTGACTTCGTAAAATCTCAAGATCATATATGCTGGCCCACTCTCTCGAAGGTGCTCATAGGGGTAGGGTTCGCGTGTGTGCACTTGTAGCAGTGAGTGCTTGCGCGTATATATGAGCCATTGCGTCTGTACCATGTTAAACAAATCCATGTCATGATTATACGGTCACTGGCTCACCAGTACAACTCCGTATTTTGTTGATGACACAATCAATTGACCAGTCAAACGTTCCACACGGCGCAACTAGTGTTGCACCATCGGGGCACGTAACCGTGGGGCCACTTGTCAACCCATATATGAAAGAAAGAAATGGTAGTTTGAGTCTGTAATGTGTTAATAAAATAGCAGTACATTTTAGGGTGATCATACGGTCACTGGCTCACCATACAACTTCGTAATTTGTTGATAACACGATCAATTGACTAGTCAAATGGTCCACATTCAGCAGCGCACATTACCATAGGGCCCACCCGTCAGTGCATATATGAAGGACAGAAATGGTAATAAATTAGTGGTCGGTGGGTATTCGATGTCGTGAGACCTTTGGTTGGCAGTCACTAGCGGTTGGGGGGCGTTCATTGGGCGGTGGGGTGGGGATCGCCAGAGAAAAAGCTCGGC
>NC_041381.1:515141904-515168711 GCF_002162155.2 Triticum dicoccoides | reverse complement strand
ATAAACTGGAGGCCCTTGATTTCATATCCAACGGCTGGAAAATCTAATGACTAGAGATGAAAAAGTCAGTCGACTGACGTGTAGCCTCACCCCGCACGTACACATGCACGCCAGCAAGACACGCACGCATGCAGGCGTGCAACACTGACACGTACACATAACGTACACACGCACGCTTGCTGGCGTGCAGCACTGACACATACACATGCACTCACGAACACACGCACGTACGCACCCATGCATGCCACACTGAAACGTACCCTTGGACGCACGCAACACTCACACGCCTGCATGCACACAACACACGATGCAAGACACACGCTCAACCATACGTACATGCACCCTTTGTTAAGGACATGGATTGTTACGGGTATTAATCAATCTTATCTGTGATAGGCAGAACATTGGTGTTTGCAGCGGTCTTTACGAATCACAACGTATCGAATGGGCTATCAACATAGTAGGCTTATCTACATGAAAAATATGACGTCACACTCAATGAACAATCATCAGTGTATGAAATGCTCGCTTCTGACCGCCTTGGCCCACCAAAGGTTCCTCTGCTGTGCGCTGCGTGCGTTGGGTCACTAACATGCAGGCCATGCACCCAAAGAGCCCACACGTCAGTGGAAGAATGGCGCGGTGTCCTAGGTTAGAATCGAGCGCGCCACTCATGGCACGCCATGCTGAACACGCCTCCGTGCCGCATTTAAACGCCTCCATGAAACCCGCCCGTGTGGAAGCCGAGAAACCCACTCTGGACACGCATCCATTCACGACTAGGCCGGCGTTAAACGCAACGCCGGCCGAGCTCCTCCCGTCCACCATCTATTTAATCTCCTATCTAAACGAGGCCAAACGGCAGCCAAGAATCGCAAACCTCCGCCACTCCCCTATCTCCTCCACCATTTTGTCCACTCTTATAATGGCTTACGAAGAGTAGTTATTCCGCATCCAAGTCGGCTGGGTAGCCCGCCAGATACGAGCTATGCAGCTCGCTGATCCACCTCTCTCCCCTCACTAGATGGAGCCAGTTGCCGCCCCAAGCCGGCGCGCGGTTCAGCAACTCGCCGCTCCAGGCCAGCTCAACAAGGAGCGGCGCACGGGCGTCGTTGTTGCCGTCCACACCGCCGCCTCGTACCGCATCTCCCGTTTCTGTGGCCAAGACTCCCATGTCAGCGGCCATGCCATGCAAGCAGGGACAGAAGCTGGGTGCGCGGAGAGCGACGAGTCGGTGGCAAGTGCCTCGGCGTCCGCCGCCATCATCGAGGAGAATTAGAACACGGGAGGCCGCTTCCGCTTGGGTCCCATGAAGGCCACCGCGGAGGCAACGCCGGCGTACATAGCAGGTGTATTGCCGGATCCTTTTGTTGCGATGACCTTCATCGACCCCGCATGGGCTCCACGGATGAGGGGAATGTTAGGATGAACTTGAGCTGGTGCCGGCCATGGTGAAGTAGTGGCCGGTGATAAACTCGAACCGGTGCCGGCCACCATCATCTTCGGCACCAGCCAATGATATCAGTTGGGCAGTGGGGAAGCGTTTTGTCCTTTGCGCTTAAGCATATACCTCCGAGGCTCCCGGCAGTCCGGTGATCGTGCTGCCGGACATGAGGAACACAAATCGATCGCCAGGCGACCATTTAGGCCAGGTATTATATACCTATGTTGTCCAGAACTAGCACTACATAGTTCATTTGAATGTAGTGAAATCCGTCATGTTTGTATGAAAATCCGATATTTTATATGATTTTCGTCGTTGTTTATATGAAATATCAGTTTGTCTACGTGTTTGCGTGAATTTTGTCTGGTTGGTTGAGTTGCTGTCATAATGTGTGCGGCTACGGTTGGATGGCGTAATTTGCGGGTCGCCGGTCGGTCCGCGGGCGGCTCGGGCGGCGTTGTGGGACAAAAAACACAGCTCGTGCGAGCTCGTCTCCAACGTGCACGCTGGAGGATGCATGACAGCATGAGCACCCAAGCCATTCCTCGTTCATCGGTGGCAAAGGCACCGGTGGACAAAAGGGTCGCCAATATTTTGGCTACCCCTGGCAAGATCCAAACAGCCCCTCCCAACAGATTCAAATCCCTCGTTCGCCGTGGAATTTTGCCATGTGTTGTTTTCATGGACTAGCAAGATGCCCGTGCATTGCATGGAACATCAAGATGCATTTTTTTACAAACTCCCGCATGCATGCAAGGGATAATTAATGTCCTCCTTTACTAGTACCATGAGGCAAACACCATTAATATTGCATCGATTAGTGTTAGGGTCCTTGTATATCTGCAAATTGTAATATTGATAGTGGCCCCTTGTAGTATATAAAAATGGAGGGAGAAAGATGAAAGATAAGGTGAGGAGGAGTGGAGCGTGGTGGTGACTGGTGGTCGGACTGGGCGGAGGCATGGGGATGGACGGCGCATTATGTCTAGGTTTGTATCTCTCTCTCACACACCCACGTAGGTGGGGGGCGTGCACAAAGAGAATAGGTGCACGCACGGCGCACGTAGTGCCGTCTCTTTCCCAACCACACCCGTGCAGGTACACGGTAGAGCTCATTTCTATACGAAAAAGGCAGCCCACGTGGTAATTTGACACGTGTACTGGTTGTCCACTTGGTGGAGGGAGGATCGTCTACCACGGGGAACAAACAAATTGCGACTTGACGTGTTATGTTAAAAAAGAGTCAAACCATGTGGGGCCTACCTTAGAGGCAAGGCACGGTGGCTCACAGGATGAGGTGAAGCTTGCTTTACGAGTAGTAGTAGTAGTACTCCTACTACTGTACGCCTTACGCCTGCTCCCTCGCCCACGCGCGCGGTGGCTCGGAGCACGAGGAGAAAATTCTACTACTTCCTCCGTTTACTCCTCGTCCCTACTATGTACTTTGGTTAGTACTCCCGCCATTTACTTATACAAGGCCACTATAAAAAAATACATTTTGCATCTATACAAGGCCACAAATAGTAATCGAGACAAAAGTTACTACTCCGTCCTTTCCAGTTTATGGCTCAATTTCAAATTCTCTCCAACCAAGGTAGACAGTGAGTGGTCAAATTAATTTTGTAGTTTGCACAATTAGTACGCTCATTTTTCTCAAGAAGTTATGTTTGCCGAGGCATTAATTAGAACGAATGCATGAATGACCACTAGATTTTCATGAACTTGTACATGCATTGGTTAGTTTCCTCTTGACACTGCTTGCATCGGGTGATCTAACGCACCTTGAAATCCAACATGTAATGGTACTACTAGTAGTATAGTAGAATTGAGACTTATCAAATGGAAAAACGTATGTTTTTTACATGAGCCCTATAAACCCTAATGGGTACGTACTCCATAAAAATAGATTTTTTTCAAAACTAAGTCGCTCCTTTTCATGAATTTTGTAGTATACTCCTCCGTCGATGCTCCCTTTCATGAATTCTATACTTCCTGTCGCTGACATGTGGGACATATAGCAACTGGGTCAATGTGTCAAGCACCAAATAACAGTGCAGAACAGCAGGGGGGATGCGCCCCACTCGTACCAGCCCAGTAGTAGTAAAGAGCAATGAGATGTCAAATCACAATGCCGCACTTTCCCAGACGGATGAAGCAACCATATTATTTCACACTTCAGTTCGCTATCATCTCAAACCACGTAGTATTGCTTCTGCCTCAAGAGGGACACATGCATCGCCTTGGTACATCATGACACGTGGGACCGCATGACAGGCCATGCTCCCCCGCTGATCGCTCGGTAAAATCACCTCATTTTTACTATACTTCCTCCATATCGGTTTACTACATGGCATGCACGTCGTTCTAGGTTGAGAATTTAACTGGCTATATATGTGATGAACAGTACTCTAGCCTTTAAAAAAATACACTTTTGTACAGTAGTACTATCGATGGATTGCGCCATGGAGCCAAAATTGAAATTAAAAAAATGGTGGTGCATATAGAGAGCGCTTGTCGCCAAATTATGCATATAGTACTATTAAAAAAGCTAGTACGTGCTTAATTGGGGTGCTAAATTCTATTAAAGAAATACTAGTAGTATGTACATACTGAAGAGTTAAATTAATGAGAAGAAACATAACATAGTTCTGCTGGGGGCACTACAAAAAAAGACACATCCGTGACATTTTGGGTCGAACAAATTTTTTTATGTCATACATATGACACTTCTATGACGATAATTGTGACAAAACCTGGTATCATCATAGATGTGGTGGGCTCCTACTTCTATGACAAAAAATCATGACAGAAAATGGGCTTTTCATCCTGGGCGGGACGGAGACTCAGCTGCATGACATTCTTTGGGCCGTCCATGACGGTAAAAAACCATGGTAGAAGCGAGTGCGAGGAAAATTTTCGAGAGTTGCCGATTACGGTGGGAGGTCGGGGGCCGAGCGATGCGCATTTCTCTGGTACACGTACGTGCGTCTGTGCAAGGCGTTGGCTCTAACTGAACCCGAGCGAGGCGTTGGGCTCTAACTGAACCAGAGCGATTGCACTACAGGCTACGCGTTACTGAACCCGAGCGATCGATCGATGGCTGTTAACTGAACCCGATCGAGCGATTCCTCTGCTACTGCTGCTAACTGAAGCCGATCGATGCTGCCTCTGGGATAAACAGTGAGCGTTGTGAGGGGGGGTTGGATGAACAGTGAGCGGTGGCGTTGCCTCTGGATGAACTGGACCCCGTGGTGTGGAGGGCTAGATGAATAGTAGACGGTGGAGGGGTGCCCATGGAGGGGTGGTTGAACAGGACCCCGTGGTGTGGAGGGCTGGATGAACAGTAGACGGTGGAGGGCTGGATGAACGGTAGACGGTGGAGGGGTGGTTGAACAGTAGCCGGTGGAGTAGCGCGCGGTGGAGGCTGGATGAACAGGAGCGCGTGGAGGCTGGAGGAGGTCGACGGTAGCCCGTGGAGGCTGGAGGAGGTCGACGGTGGAGATGAACAGTATCCCGTGGAGTCCCATTTTGCGGTACGCCACACCCCTCCCGATGAACAGGACCCCCGTTTCGACCGTAGGAGGTCCGTTTCGTCCGTTTTGCGGTACGCCGGACCACTCCCGATCAATAGGACCCCCGTTTCGACCGTACGAGGTTTGTTTCGTTCGTTTTGCGGTAGGCCACACCCTTACCGATCAACAGGACCCTCGTTTCGACCATAGGAGGTCCGTTTCCTCCGTTGCGTTACGCCAGACCCCTCCCGATGAACAAGATCCCGTTTCGAATGTGGCCGGTCGAACACAAGGCCGTTTCCTCCGTTATGCGGTATGCCAGGCCTTGTTTCCATCGCCTGTTCCATCCAAGCCCTCTCGATGAACACGACCACGCATTCCGTTCCGACCCAGCCAGTTGTCTCCCACGTGTTCCATTGCCTCCCGATGAACAAGACGCATTTCGTTGCCTCCCCATGAACACGACGCATTCCATTGCCTCCCCATGAACACGATGACGACGCTGTTTCTCCGTTTCGAATCAGCCATGTACACGAGCCCTCGCCGTACGTATGCGCGACTAGTCATTCGAGACCCCGCCCGTATGTACACATACGTGGCCGTATTTTCTTTCTTGCACCCTGGCCGCTGTACGTACGTGTACATGCTACGCACGTGCCTCTACTACGACACGTGCGTGCCTCTACATCCACCAGTATATATGTACGTACGCTTCGACCAGGTGGGTCCCGACAGTCAGGCACTTCCTTGCGTGCGAAGATGTAGCTGGTGGGTCCCAGCGGTCAGGGGGGCGAATCGTTTTTTTTTGCCCGAACGCACTTCCTTGTGTGCGAAGATGTAGCTGGTGGGTCCTAGCAGTTAGGGGGATGAATCGTTTTTTTTTGCCCGGACGCACTTCCTTGCATGCGAAGGTGTAGCTGGTGGGTCCCGGCACTCAGGGGCGAATCTTTTTTTTTGCCCGGACGCACTTCCTTGCATGCGAAGATGAAGCTGGTGGATCCCAGCAGTCAGGGGGAAACGTTTTTCCCGCGAAATACAGTAGCCCGTCCGGTGGGTCCCAGCTATCACGTTCAGGAATCATTATTTTCCACGTAATAAGGAGGCACTTCCTTGCTGCGGCCGAGGACCCAGCTGTCAGCCTCTCCACGTACACTCCACGTCCGATGGAAGTCGTTCCTTGACCACGTTGACCAGGCGCGCCGAGAGCACCACGGCCGTGGACGACGGCGAGGCCTAGGAAGGGGACGACGCGGAGCCGGGGAAGATGCGGCAGTGGAAGCCCGCACGGAGAGGAGTACGAGGGTTCACTGGTTCAGCTACGGTGTGAGGCTGCGTCGCCGCAGGGCCTGGCCAGCAGTGGGAATAGTAGGGGGCGGTGAGGCCTCCGTGGCAGCACAGCCGCCCACGGGAGGCTGGAGCATTCGGCATGACCGGTGCTGCTTTGGGCGGCTGGAGCAAGAAGACCAGAGGTTGAAGAAGCACTACAGCCGTTGGATGGACATCGTACGGTCACTGGAGCTAGAATCGTTCATATTGACTAAGTTAACAAAGCCCTCCGTCCCCGTCAACTTAGTTGGCCCACAAGTCATCCTCCCACTATGGTGGGTCCCAGCTAGCAGGGGGTATTCATTTTTTTGTGCGTAATAAGGAGGCACTTCCTTGCATGCGAAGATATAGCTGGTGGGTCCGACATGTCAGCGGTGGGAACGTTTTTTCGTGAAATACAGAGGCCCTTCCGGTGGGTCCCAACTGTCATGTGGAGGAATCATTATTTTGCGCGTACAGTCCACGGCCGATGGATGTCGTTCATTGACCATGTTGACCAGGCCGCGCCGAGAGCACCATGGTAGTGGACGACGGCGAGGCCTAGGAAGGGAACGACACGGAGCCTGGGAAGACTCAGCAATGGTTTCCCACGTGGTGGGGAGTACGAGGGTTTACTCGTCCGGCTGCCGTCGCCGGAAAATAACAGGAGGTGTGGGTGAGTAGAGGAATGGCCTGGCCAGGAATGAAGTAGGGTGGGGCGGTGCGGCCTGTGCGGCAGCACAGCAGGCCACGGGAGGCGGGAGCAGGCAGTCCCACCGGAGCTGGTTTGGGCGGCTGGAGCAAGAAGACCAGATATTGAAGAAGCAGCATGGCCGTTGGATTAACATCCAATGGTCACTACTGCTAGAATCGTTTGTGGACTAAGTTGACAAAGCCAAAGTACACGTCAGCCTAGTAGACCCACAAGTCAGCCTCCAAATCTGTCCCAAACAACATACAGCCCAAAATTTCTAGCCAGATTCAAATTATTTTTAAATCTAAATATACCTTAATTTAAATTCAATGAAATTTTACTCGCACAAAAACAATGAAATTTAAAATATCAAAATCCGAAAGAAAATAGTATTTTGGAACTAATTGCCTGTTTGCTGTATTTTTTTCATTTTATAGCCCATTTCTTATTACTTATAGCCCATTTCTTATTACTTATAGCCCATTTTCTAGGCAAAATGCATCCCTCCTCGTCTTGAAAGACTTCCGGCCCAGCAGGGCGTAGAAAAGGAAGTAGGCCTATGTTGGTTATTCTGCAAAAAGCAAAATAGCTGGCTAGCCATTTTTTAGAAAGGAAAAAAACAAACTGGGCTGGTCATGTGCTAAACATATGAAATAAAAGCCTGGGCTAGATGGTCCACAGGTCCCGCACAACCCAGTTGATACCCTTCTTCATCCCAAAAAAACAAAATTACTACGCGCGCTGCTGGGTCCCTACTGTCATCCTCACCATGTACAGTCATCTTATTATTCCTCTCAGTTGTTGACCATGTTGACAACACCGGAAGGCGGCGCCGCGGCGAGCGAACCAAGGCGGAGGACGATGGTGAGGCCTCAGACGGGAACGAACAGGAGTCGGGGAATATCACAGCCAGCCATGGGAGGCGGGAGCAGGCGGTCCCGCCGGTGCTGGTTTGGCTTTGGCGGCTCGAGGAAGAAGAGACTAAAGAAACGCGACAGACGTTGAATGTCAATCCAACGGTCAAGGTTGGCACAATCATTTTTTGACTAAGCGGACACCAAGTAGCATACTTTTTTATATATAGGAAGAAAACTGCGAGGAAAATGCGTCCATCTGCCGTCCTCTTCATAGGGAACGTTCGCCACATAAGTGACTAGCACCCTTGGTTTTCAACCGAGAGGTCTTGGGTTCGAGTCCAAGGAACTCTCAATTTTGTCCTCCTTCCTTCCTCGCAAAAAAGGCAAAGAAAATCAAAGACTTGGGAAGGCGTACAGAACAAGCTAGCGTACCAGTAAAGAGCCGTTGCCGAGTTTTAGAAAAAAGAAAGACGTGCTCCTGTAGCTGGTTCGAATCCAAACCTAGACTATGACTATATTCTATGTATGGTGCTATGCTACTCTACAAGTAATGAAACTGACATATCCAATGTTCACTTCTCCTCTTCTCTACTTACTCTGCCTAGCATCAGAAGCTCTGTCCAGAGCAACCATGTCCGCTAGCTGCTCATCCACCTGCTCTTCAACAGGCAACAACCAAATATGCGCCAAGTCGCCACCCGTACCATCGCCTGTGGGTCTCATCACACCCCCGTCGGCATGCACACCGCAGCCGATTGCTCATCGCAACCTGCTGCCGTTGGTGTGGTGCCACTGCTGCAAATCACGCAGAGTCATCCGTCGCATCTCAACCACAATCCGCAACCCTGGCCGAGTCTTCTACAAATGCCCGAATCATGGGGTAATAATATGTTTAAGTGTTGTTCTACTGCTTTCAGTTGCTGATTTATTTTAATAGTTTGGTTGATGATCTTCCAATTTGATTCGTGCAGAAAAGGGAAGATTCGTGTGATTTCTATTTCTGGGAAGTTGCTGATGTGGGGGAATGCAACTATGCTGATTATTTGGTTAGCCGAGGAATCCCAATACCAACAGGTTGGGGTGTTGGACAAGTAACTAAAGGAACGACAGAAGAGGAAGATGCAGAGCAGAAGGTTAAAGATGCAGTTCCTTTGATCATGGCCAAGCAACAGCTGCTGAACAGCCTTGACAGCAATGAGGAGATGAAAGAGCTTGTGAAGATAATGGGAAAAATCGATGTGCTCTGTAGGATGATTGTCTCTTTGTTTGCAGTGTATGTAGCACTCGTGATGTATTCAGTGGCTAAGACATGAGCACTTTGCTAAAACTAGTAATGAATGAAACCTGTGTAGCAGGCTAGGTGTAATGTTGTGAACATCTAATGATTTCTATTAACGGAAATCAGGGGGTATCCCCTTTTGCTCATATAAATAAATAAATAGCAGAGGCCTTGTCGGGTCAGCTTCGTTCTCATTCGAAGACATAGAGCAAATTGCAGTCCAACAGCAAACTATGTCATCAAATTCAAGTTTCATAGCCAAATATGAGTACAACTACACAACAATGTCATCATGTTTTAGTTGTCATACAATCACCAAACACAAATCAGCATACATAACAAGTGATATTATCATAGCAAAATACTAAACATCATGTTCATCTCGTTTCAGTTGTCATAGCAAACACAATTTCACATAGTAGATAAAAAAACATCTTCTGACAGGCAAATACGACAAAAGCAATGTAATCATCATCCGCAGTAGCAGCGTCAACATACTCGCCATGTGTATCAGTCTGAATTGTAATTCCCCATGATGTCATCTTCTTCTTTGTCCTCAACGTCCTCGAATGTTGGCTTCTTCTTGATCAACTCTTGTATGTCCACAGCACGACAGGCAATCTTTTCGCTGGCGTCATTGACGTGATGGTTCTCAACGATATTAGGACCATCTGTGTTATCTTGTACATCAGGAGCAGTGTAAGCATCATCTTGTTGTGCAACTTCATTAAACGAATTCCTCTGCTCAAACCTTTGCAATACTCTCCAGTCATCGCTACGAGCAAATGTGTCTTCCAAGAAAAATATCTGTGTTGCTTGATTTGACGAAATAAAAGGCTCGTTGGTCTGGTACGCCGCCTTGACATTGATGGATTTGAAATAATCATCAGCTCTGGGTTTTGCGATCCTAGAAAATAGGTTATACCAACGATAGCACAACAGAACCACACACCGATGATCCTCAAAACTGGATATATACTGCAACTGAACAATGTCAGTTATGTTAGCATACATATCAGTTGTCTCTTTGTCATATGTATCCGTGCTCATGATGGCACTCTTTTGTGTCTTCCTGCCTTCGTCTCATGCAAGGGTGTTGTACCGCACATCTCCAACAACGCAAGATTCATAATGTCTTACCCGAGTATCAGGGCCCATTGCTAGTGAGTAAAGGGCATCATCAACTCCCTGCCCATCCTCCCGCATCTCCTTAACCTATGGTTAGAAAATAGACATGCTGATCATCTTATGTACTCAATATATTAAAAAAACTGACAGTGCACTTCAAAAGCTTACATGGTTCTTGAACCATTTCGCAAATCCTGCCATAACCAGTTTGTCAATGTTTCTTGGATTTTGCCGCAGTAACTCCTCTTTGTAGATGCTGCACAACATAGTGATCGCGTCAACATCTAAATATATAAGAATGTGCTTCAAGTTTAGTAGATTATGATGTATAAGCTGCAGTACTGCACTTACTTGATATAAGGTAGTATCTCAGGACAGTTATTCAACACATACCAAACCATTTTGTCCAAATCTTTAGGTTTGTCCTCTTGTCGACTCTTCCCTGTAACTCGAAAAGAATAATCAAAAACATTGAGCCCGGGATTGTCTTCACCCACCTCTTTGCTAAGCTGATGAGCTGTTTCAATGTATTTTGAGCAGAATGTCAACGCTTCTGTAGCAATGTAAGCCTCTACAATGGAACCCTCGGGTCTAGCTCTGTTCCTAACATAGCCTTTGAAAGTCCCTAGCTGCCTTTCAATAGGGTACATCCATCCATACTGTACTGGACCTCTAAGTAGTGCCTCATCAGGTAGATGAACAGCCAAATGCACCATCACATCGAAGAAAGATAGAGGATATATCTTCTCAAGGTTGCATAGGATAGTTGGTATCTTGTCTCTAAGACGCTCCAAAGCATCTATCCTGATATTTCTACCGCAGAGTTCCCTGAAGAGTTGTCCCAACTCTGCAACTGCTCTGTATGGGCGGCCCAATCCTCTAAGGATAACAGGTAAAACCCTTTGAAGTAGGACGTGGCAATCATGAGTTTTCAACCCTTGTACCTTGTTTCCATCTGCACTGACTCTCCTTTCAGGGTTGGAAGCAAATCCATGTGGGAATCTCAGACGTGACAGGACCTCGCAGAATTATTTTCTTTTTACCATGTCCAAGACGTACACAGCTGGTGCCATATGTTGGAAATATGCCCTAGAGGCAATAATAAAAAGATTATTATTATATTTCCTTGTTCATGATAATTGTCTTTTATTCATGCTATAATTGTATTATCCGGAAATCGTAATACACGTGTGAATACATAGACCACAATACGTCCCTTGTAAGCCTCTAGTTGACTAGCTCGTTGGTCAACAGATAGTCATGGTTTCCTGACTATGGACATTAGATGTCGTTGACAACGGGATCACATCATTAGGAGAATGATGTGATGGACAAGACCCATTCCTAAGCATAGCACAAGATCGTGTAGTTCGTTTTGCTAGAGCTTTTCCAATGTCAAGTATCTCTTCCTTAGACCATGAGATCGTGTAACTCCCGGATACCGTAGAGTGCTTTGGGTGTACCAAACGTCACAACGTAACTGGGTGACTATAAAGGTGCACTACAGGTATCTCTGAAAGTGTCTGTTGGGTTGACACGGATCGAGACTGGGATTTGTCACTCCGTGTTACGGAGAGGTATCACTGGGCCCACTCGGTAGTGCATCATCAACATGAGCTCAAAGTGACCAAGTGTCTGGTCACGGCATCATGCATTACGGTACGAGTAAAGTGACTTGCCGGTAACAAGACTGAACGAGGAATTGGGATACCGACGATCGAGTCTCGGGCAAGTAACATACCGTTTGACAAAGGGAATAGTATATGGGGTTGCTTGAACCCTCGACATCGTGGTTCATCCGATGAGACCACGATGAGATCATCCAGGAGTATGTGGGAGCCAACATGGGTATCCAGATCCCGCTGTTGGTTATTGACCGGAGAGCCGTCTCGGTCATGTCTGCATGTCTCCCGAACCCATAGGGTCTACACACTTAAGGTTCGGTGACGCTAGGGTTGTATGAATATGAGTATGCAACATACCGAAAGTTGTTTGGAGTCCCGGATGAGATCCCGGACGTCACGAGGAGTTCCAAAATGGTCCGGAGGTAAAGAAAACTATATAGGAAGTGCTGTTCCAGCCATCGGGGAAGTTTCGGGGTCACCCGGTATTGTACCGGGACCACTGGAAGGGTCCCGGGGTCCATCGGGTGGGGCCACCTATCCCGGAGGGCCCCGTGGGCTGAAGTGGGAGGGGAACCAGCCCCTAGTGGGCTGGTGCCCCCCCTCCTTGGCCCCCCCTGCGCCTAGGGTTGGAAACCCTAGGTGGGAGGGGGGGCACCACTTGCCTTGGGGGGCACTCCACCCCCTTGGCCGCCGCCCCCCCTTGGGAGATTGATCTCCCAGGGCCGGCGCCCCCCCTGGGGGCCTATATAAAGTAGGGCAGGGGGGAGGGAAGCCACACCCCAAGTCTTGGCGCCTCCCTCCCCCTGCTACACCTCGTCCTCCTCCCGCAGCAGCTTGGCGAAGCCTTGCCGGAGTTCTGCTGCATCCACCACCACGCCGTCGTGCTGCTGGATCATCATCAACCTCTCCTACCCCCTTGCTAGATCAAGACGAAGGAGACGTCACACTGACTGTACGTGTGTTTAACGCGGAGGTGTCGTCCGTTCGGCGCTAGGATCTCCAGTGATAGGATCACGACGAGAACGACTACCTCAACCCCGTTCTTTTGAACGCTTCCGCTTGCGATCTACAAAGTGGTATGTAGATGCATCTCTCCCATGACTCGTTGCTTAGATAAACTCATAGATGGATCTTGGTGAAACCGTAGGAAAATTTTAATTTCCTGCAATGTTCCCCAACAGTGGCATCATGAGCTAGGTCTATGCGTAGTTCTCTATTGCACGAGTAGAACACAAATTTGTTGTGGGCGTAGATCTTGTCAACTTGCTTGCCGCTACTAGTCTTTTCTTGCTTCAGCGGTATTGTGGGATGAAGCGGCCTGGACCGACCTTACACGTACGCTTACGTGAGACAGGTTCCACCGACTGACATGCACTAGTTGCATAAGGTGGCCAGCGGGTGTCTGTCTGTCCTACTTTAGTTGGAGCGGATTAGATGAAAAGGGTCCTTATGAAGGGTAAATAGAAGTTGACAAAATCACGTTGTGGTTATTCGTAGGTAAGAAAACGTTCTTGCTAGAACCCAATTGCAGCCACGTAAAAGATGCAACAACAATTAGAGGACGTCTAACTTGTTTTTGCAGCAATTGTCATGTGATGTGATATGGCCAGAAGTTGTGATGAATGATGAATGATATATTGTGATGTATGAGATCATGTTCTTGTAATAGGAATCACGACTTGCATGTCGATGAGTATGAAAACCGGCAGGAGCCATAGGAGTTGTCTTTATTTTTTGTATGACCTACGTGTCATTGAAGAACGCCATGTAAATTACTTTACTTTATTGCTAAACGCGTTAGCCATAGAAGTAGAAGTAGTCGTTGGCGTGACAACTTCATGAAGACACAATGATGGAGATCATGATGATGGAGATCATGGTGTCATGCCGATGATGAAGATGATCATGGAGCCCCGAAGATGGAGATCGAAGGAGCTATATGATATTGGCCATATCATGTCACTACTATATAATTGCATGTGATGTTTATTATGTTTTATGCATCTTGTTTACTTAGAACGATGGTAGTAAATAAGACGATCCCTTATCATAATTTCAAGAAAGTGTTCCCCCTAACTGTGCACCGTTGCTAAAGTTCGTCGTTTCGAAGCACCACGTGATGATCGGGTGTGATAGATCCTTACGTTCACATACAACGGGTGAAAGACAGATTTACACATGCAAAACACTTAGGGTTAACTTGACGAGCCTAGCATGTATAGACATGGCCTCGGAACACAGAGACCGAAAGGTCGAACATGAGTCATATGGAAGATATGATCAACATGGAGATGTTCACCGATGATGACTAGTCCGTCTCACGTGATGATCGGACACGGCCTAGTCGACTCGGATCGTGTAACACTTAGATGACAAGAGGGATGTCTAATCTGAGTGGGAGTTCATTAAATAATTTGATTAGATGAACTTAATTATCATGAACTTAGTCTAAAACTTTTGCAAAATATGTCTTGTAGATCAAATGGCCAACGCTCATGTCAACATGAACTTCAACGCGTTCCTAGAGAAAACCAAGCTGAAAGATGATGGCAACAACTATTCGGACTAGATCCGGAACCTAAGGATCATCCTCATAGCAGCCAAGAAAGATTATGTCCTAGATGCACCGCTAGGTGAAGCACCCATCCCAGAGAACCAAGACATTATGAACACTTGGCAATCACGTGCTGATGATTACTCCCTCGTTCAGTGTGGCATGCTTTATAGCTTAGAACCGGGGCTCCAAAAGCATTTTGAGAAGCACGAAGCATATGAGATGTTCGAGGAGCTGAAAATGGTTTTCCAAGATCATGCCCGGGTCGAGAGATATGAAGTCTCCGACAAGTTCTATAGTTGTAAGATGGAGGAAAACAGTTCTGTCAGTGAGCACATACTCAAAATGTCTGGGTTGCACAACCGCCTGTCCCAGCTGGAGATCAACCTCCCGGACGAGGCGGTCATTGACAGAATCCTTCAGTCGCTCCCACCGAGCTACAAGAGCTTTGTGTTGAACTACAATATGCAGGGGATGGTGAAGACCATTCCTGAAGTATTCTCAATGCTGAAGTTAGCAGAGGTTGAAATCAAGAAAGAACATCAAGTGTTGATGGTCAATAAGACCACTAAGTTCAAGAAGGGCAAGGGTAAGAAGAACTTCAAGAAGGACGGCAGAGATGTTGCCGTGCCCGGTAAGCCAGTTGCCAGGAAGAAGTCAAAGAATGGACCCAAGCCTGAGACTGAGTGCTTTTATTGCAAGGGGAAGGGTCACTGGAAGCGGAACTGCCCCAAATACTTAGCGGGCAAAAAGGCCGGCAACACTAAAGGTATATTTGATATACATGTAATTGATGTGTACCTTACCAGTACTCGTAGTAACTCCTGGGTATTTCATACCGGTGCCGTTGCTCACATTTTTAACTCACAACAGGAGCTGCAGAATAAGCGGAGACTGGCGAAGGATGAGGTGACGATGCGCGTCGGGAATTGTTCCAAGGTCGATGTGATCGCCGTCGGCACGCTACCTCTACATTTACCTACGGGATTAGTTTTAAACCTCAATAATTGTTATTTAGTGCCAAGTTTGAGCATGAACATTGTATCTGGATCTCGTGTGATATGAGATGGCTACTCATTTAAATCCAAGAATAATGGTTGTTCTATTTATATGAGAGATATGTTTTATGGTCATGCCCCGATGGTCAATGGTTTATTCTTAATGAATCTCGAATGTAATGTTACACATATTCATAGTGTGAATACCAAAAGATGTAAAGTTGATAACGATAGTCCCACATACTTGTGGCACTGCCGCCTTGGTCACATTGGTGTAAAGTTTAGCTCAAGAGCTTCGATTTGCAAACAGAACCACTCAAAACGGAGTTATAAAACTCAAGTTATGATCAAACGAAGTTCAAAACCAATCTGAACTAAACTCAATTTTTAAATTTTCAAAAACATGTTTAAGTTATTTATCTGGATAGAGGGAATCATAACAAAGAAGTGGGCGTTGGTTTCGTTGGATTTGGACTAACGAGTAAAAAGTTATAATCGTTTGAAGAACATGGACTAAACTGTGAAGAAACTATTTACATACGGGTCCCTGGAAGAAAACTAAAATAGAAGAAAAAAACTAAATAGCGAACGTTCGTTACCGATTGCCGCCGAACAAAAATCATTCGCTACCGAACCCTAGCTAATGAACGCTCGCAAAATAAACTAATTTAAAATATAAAACCCGATCTAGAATCTTTAAAGAAAAACCGGGCGGGTTAGCGGTTTATACCGGTTCACCGAATAAAACCGGCGGCGGCGGCGAACAAACTCCGGCGAAGTGGGCGAACTCCGGCGAGATGGGGCGGCGGCTCCGGCGGTCGCAGAGGACGGCGGAGACGTCAGGGAGGGGCGGCGCAGCGAGAGGAAGAGGATGGCAGCGTCGGCTGTGGTCGACGACGACGAGGGCGGCGGCGGCGGAGGTGAGATCCGGCAACGGCGGCGGCATTTTGCGGCGCGGGCGGCAGCGCGAGAGGAGAGAGAGAGGAGGGGGTCCGGGCGGCGGCTCTATAGGAGGAGGGGAGGCGCAAGGCGTGGAGGAGGGGGCGAGGTCGACGCGGAGCCCGGCCGGACTCCGGCTGGCTGCGGCGATGCTCGGGACTCTGTCCCGAGCTTGGGGGCGGTGCGGCGCGGCTGGGCTGGGCCGCGGCCTGTTGGGCCGGCCTAGTTCGGCGGCGGAGGGGAGAGTTTTTAAAAAAAAACAGACACTAAAAATAAAATAATACCAAAAATAAAAATACAACATAGGCATATAATATATCAAAATTTTCAGAAAAGTGTTTCCTACAAGATGAACATTATTCTAGCTTCAAATAAAATACACACAAATTCCAATAAAACAAAGAGTGCTTCTGCTCTAGAAAAATCCAATGAAAATCATTTTAAAAATACCAAAATGAATTCAAATTTATTTCTCTCCAATTTTCTGATGTAGGGAATCATGTTACCCTAATTTCTGTATATTTTATTTTTGGAGAAAAAAATAATTTGAATAAAACTCAAATAACTCCAAATTGAAAATAAATTCAAAAGAACTTTGAATTTAATCCCTTGAAACTCCCAACTCATATTTCATACATTTTGAAGAAGTCGTTTTATCTTCGCTCGTGAAAATCATTGAGTTGCATAAAGTTCCAGAATTGGAAATATTTTCCAAATGAAATTCAAATATTTTCAACACCCCTTGTCATTTAAATAAATGGAAGAAGTCATGTCATCTTCTCTCCAGGGTTTTGTGGTGAAAAGAATTTGAATTCATGAGGATCAGAAAAGAAAATGAAAGTTTGGGAAAGTCCTTTTATTCCCTCTCATTTAACTTTCAAAAAGTTTCGAATTTCACTCAACTTCACTCAATCAATCAAACAACAATCAAAACTATCTGTTTGTTTATAACATTTCAAAATTTAGAATTTTGGGATGTTACAAACCTACCACCCTTAAAATGAATCTCGTCCTCGAGATTCGGAGAGGCTAGCAAGAAATAGGTTAGGGTTTGGGGTCTTCTCAAAAATCCAACGATCGTCTTCGGGGGTTTCGGGTGCTACCACCCTTAGAAGCATGGTTACGGTTCCATCAAAACTCATATACTCCATCCTTTTTGTTGGCAGTGTCGATCTTCTTAGATCCCCTGGATAATTCCTTCTCTGGGCTCTTCCGGTGGTGGCATAACCTTTACCGCAATTCTTCTGTCATTTGATCTTGGTAAGGTTATTCCGAGACTGGGTCTTCTTAGCTGACGGGTCTGGCGCCAATACTAATTAGCTATCGATATCTCATGGTGGTCAACAATTTATGGTTTCTCCTGCAGAAAACGGGTCTGGGCTGAACCTCACCGTATGACCTACATTTGGCAAGGGCTGTCGTGTACAAGGGAAAAATACCTATACCATTCTAAGGTTTAAACAAGGTTTTGATCGTCGTCTCTCTACTATAGGTAAGTCACTCAGATTTACCATCCCACATAGCGAGGCAAATAATAAGAGTAAGTCGGTATGGTGATCAATCCATCCCGCACCCAAATCATTACCTTGTATATGGTTTAGCGAATCTCGCATGCTAACACTCGGTCATCCTCACAAGCATTGCAGAATTTCTCTTGTCGATGAACCAAGTTTGGATAATCCATTGATTCTGCAAGCCAAACAAACATCTATCGTTCCTTAACAACTCTCAGGTTTTGCGTAAACTCCTATAGAATCGTCGGTTGATAGAGTCGTAACTTCTTCAGGGTTTTCCTTCAACAAGAGTGTGCTTGCTTCTTGGCAGGTCCTAGGGCCTGTGGGTTATGGCCCATCTCATCACTTGTAAACCTTGAACTCATCATCGCGGGCAACTGATCATTATTCCAACATTCAACTTCCATCTTCCTGGCATACTTAAAATCTATCCAATTGTAATGTCTTTCTTCCTTCTATTGGCACCAAACTAGGACATGATTACTCAGACTCATCATGGAATTTCCATTGATCCCTATTTCCAACATCATACCTTCTTTATATCCAATAGTAATACATCTCTTCATCCTCGTGGGATGTCCCTCATACCAAGATAAAAACTTATACTTATGAAGTCCATACTCCACTTCGCGGAACATCGTTATCCTTTCCAGGGTCAAGCGTCCTTACAGGGGAATATTGGCCATCTCTGTATGGCACTTCTTCAACTGGGAAACGTGAAACACATCATGAACTCCTGACAGTGCTTCGGGTGACTCCAACTTATTGGCCACTTCTCCCATACGCTCCAAAACTCAGTATGGTCCTACAAATCTCGGGGCTAACTTTCCCTTAACTCCAGATTGTTTAACTCCTTGCAGAGGGGACACATGAAGACATGCTCCATCTCCCATCTCATAGACTTCCTCCTTGCATTTTTGAGTCTGCATAACTCTTCTACTTGGACTGAGCTACCTTCAGTCTATCTCGAATCCACTTAACATTCTCTTCTGAATTCCTTGATTATATTTGGTCCAAACAACTGACGGTCTCCAACTTCATCCCAAATCAATGGTGTCTGGCTCCTTCTCCTATACAAAGCTTCAAAAGGGGCCATCTTCAAACTGGCTGGGTAACTGTTGTTGTATGAGAACTCCACGTAAGGTAGATTATCATCACTACTAGATCCATAATCTAGCGCACACGCTCTCAACATGTCCTCCAGAATCTGATTGACTCTCTCGATTTATCCATCTCTCTGCTGATGAAAAGCTGTACTGAACTCTAGCCTAGTACCCAAAGTGTGGTGCAGCTAATTCCAAAACTTTGAGGTAAACTGTGTTCCTCTATCTGTTACGATGGTCCTCGGAACTCCATGTAGACATACGATCCTGGTCAAATATATCTTGGCCAACTTCGCACTTGTATAGGTGGTTTTCACTGGGATAAAGTGAGCCACTTTGGTCAATCGAATCAACTACTACCCAGATAGAATCATATCTTGATCGGGTTCTAGGAAATCCGGTAATGAAATCCATGCCAAGCTTATCCCACTTCCATTCGGTTATCGGCATAGGCTGTAGTAATCCTGCTGGCTTCTGATGCTCTGCTTTTACTCTCTGACATACATCACCTACGACTACATACTCCGCAATATCCTTCTTCATACCAGTCCACCAGAAACACTCCTTCAAATCCAAATACATCTTGGTGTTTCCAGGGCGAATCGAGTATGGTGAGTCATGACCCTCCTGAAGTATTAACTTCCTGATCTTTGCATTATTAGGCACATATACACGATCCTCGAACCATAAGGTGTCGTGCTCATCCTTATGAAAACCTTCGGCCTTTCCTTTGCTCATCCTCTCTTTTACCTCAGCAATCTCTTTGTCATCCTTCTGAGCTTCACGGATTTTTCCCAACAATGTAGACTGAACTTCCATTGCTGCAACAAAACCTTTGGGAATAATCTCCAACCAAAGTTCCCGGAGATCCTCAGCTAACTCCTTTGATAATCCTCCGATTATGAGGGTATTCATCCTTGTTTTCTTTATGTTTGTGTCCTATTTCTCCACAAATCTTACATGCACAAGGTTTCTTCATATCTTTTCCATAAGGCTGCAACTTCTGGGACACAAACCGGGATCTTTGCAGCGTCAACTTAAATTCTTCCCAAGTGGTTACTCTTTGCCATCCATTGATGGTTTGGTACATCCTCCACCAAGTAGCAGCACCTCTTTCAAAACACTGAAGAGCATGCTGGGTCATATCCTTTCCGGTTATAGGGTTATTCTCCAAGTGATCCTCCATGTTCTAAATCCATCGGTCCGTCTCCAATTGACTCATCGATCCAAAAAATATAAGCTCATCTCCATTCATCTTCTATTGGGTCCATGGGTTTGGGGTGGGATAAGAGAGATCGAGAGGGATACACACAATACAAACAATAGTTTTGAAAAGACAAATTTTTTTATTGTGGCTGTCGAAAAAACAACAAACAAATGACAGCTCACAATCGTCGCATCTAACGTAAGTATAAAACAGGGGTTTGGTCTTCTAATGGTCTATAGATCTCAACGTTGTCAAACTCTTCAAGTCTTGGTCATGTCTCCGATAGCTTCTTCCAATCATGCTTCTCCTTCTCAAGTTCTTTCACCAGATCATCTCTATTGACGAGAAGTCTCTCGTGACGTCCTTTAATGTTCTCGAGTTGCACTCCAAACTTCTGGGTTACAACATCCTTGTCATGAACCATGGTATTACTGTTCTTCAGTTCCTGACGAATCTCCGGTATCTCGAGGTTTTGCTTCTCCAGCTTGGCTACTTTTGGTTTCTGGTCCCTGAGTTCTTCACGAATTGCCTCCTTGTCAAATACGGCATTCTTGCAGATCCACCCTAAACTTCTTGATGTAATACTCCAGATCCTGGTGATACACCATCTAAGGTTAAAACTGCATCCTTTGCTGACAGATGCTCCATCAGCCTTCTACCATCCAATCCTACCATGCATCTGCATGCTTAACTTAGCCCGGTGATAATAGCATAGGCGAACGATAACATCATGAATGTCCATGTTTCTGCTCTTGTCATTTCCATGAGCTATCATTCCATAGTTGATATTTCCTGTCTTGGGGCTTTCTTGACAAAACCTTGAGTTCTAATGTTCCATGTTCAGGTCTTTCTCTGATACACCTTTATCTCGGGTATTGACAGCTTCATAGTCTGTCAAGTTCCATAAGGGTAGCCTTTCTAGGTCATAAAAATCTGGAAATTCTTTAAAGCCTTCAAATTCTCCTAGTCTTCGGAGTCTTCAACTGTTGCAGTTTCCATTATCATAAAGTATGGTAAAATTCCTCTTCATTCCGTATGGTCTTAGTTGTCCGATATCTGGTCCTTCTTGGAGTGGTCTCATCAGTCGAATCTTCGAGGGGTCAAAAGGGGGAAAAGGGTATAGTCTCACTAAAAGGAATTTTTGAATAAGCTCAGAAGAGAAGAAGGGTAAAAGATTTCTTTTGAAAAGAAAGTTGTAGAGAAAAATCTTTCCTGTGGGCTTGCCATTTTCTTGGGTCACGTCCTACAGTCAACATGTGCTCTGATACCATCTTGTAGCGACCCGACCTGAATGGATCAAGTCTCTGTGCTTACGTGTCATCCCTGGATCGGTATACTGACACACACAGTACTCGAGGATTTATAACAGAGGTAAATCACATGTATAAAGTAACGGCAAAGTTGAGTATAGGAAATCGTAACCCTAACGTATCACTTACTCGTCGTAAGATCCTGCAACATAAGACGTTGCAGCCACAGAGGGTTAGTACATTGAATGTACTGGCAAATTCACACCATAGAGCAATGATGAATAAAGGCTATCACTACATGCATATTTGGCTGGTGGAAAAGCTCTATGGTTACAGTTTTGCGTAAAGCCAATTTTTCCCTACTGCAAAGGAATAAAATTATTTAACTATCATGGTGGTTGTTAAACATTGAGAATGGTTGACAGCATTCTCAATCCCAATTAAAAGTACTCATTAACCCCAACAAAAATTAATTAGAAGTAACATGATGAGATTCACAGGAAAATCAAGTACTAGATACTCAAGATGTCCATAACCGGGGACACGGCTAATCATGATTAGTTTGTACACTCTGCAGAGGTTTGCGCACTTTTCCCCACAAGACTCGATCGCCTCCATTTGATTTCTTGCACTACATGATGTTTGAGAAACGGATGACCGAGACATAGTCTTTTGGAAGTGCTAGCACCTTACATGTGGGTAGACCGGTACAACTACTTTCCCCTACATCTGCTAGTCTACCCGTAAGAGTTCGCACAACTTAATCAACTATGCCAGAGCCCATAATGGCTTGTGGCTGCACACGGAAGTTTCTAGTTTGAATAATCTCATGATCCCTTTGAACCTGGGTGGCGGTCCGAACAAATACAGGCAAGTCCTGGAAACCCAGGTGCCTAGACAGGCAAGTCCTGGAGTAACCAGGTGCCTCAATCCACCCAGATGTGTGTTTAAGTTTCCACCTTAAATAAACCATTAATTAAAAATCTCACATCTGTCATGGAAATTCGCTCACCCAATCCACGTCTACTAGCATAGCATGGCATAATAAGCAAACGTAGAAGTAACTCCCAAGGGTTTGAAAACAAAACAGGTAATAGGTACTACCTCAACTACTTTCCCAAAACCCACAATTTAATTAGATCCTAATCATGCAATTGTTTGAGGATTGATGTAATGCATAAAAACTGGGTAATAAGGGATATGATCAAAGTGTGAACTTGCCTGCAATGTTGATGAAGATGATTCGCACTCAAAACTCTCGATAGGTCTACTCGTCACACTTCGGTCAATCTATCGTGATCAAGCAATAGTAACGACACATAAGCAATCACTCAAAAGATAGAAAAAAACGAAGAGTACGATTCGGAAAACATCAAAACCAAGAAAATAACTCTTGCAGCATAAAACAATTTCTAACAGTACCAAAATTATGTGAATTTGGCCTTATCAGAAAGTTTAGCTCAAGAGCTTTGATTCGCAAAAAGAACCACTCAAAACGGAGTTATAAAACTCAAGTTATGATCAAACGAAGTTCAAAACTAATATGAACTAAACTCAATTTTTAAATTTTCAAAAACATGTTTAAGTTGTTTATCTGGATAGAGGGAATCATAACAAAGAAGTGGGCGTTGGTTTCGTTGGATTTGGACTAATGAGTAAAATGTTATAGTCGTTTGAAGAACATGGACTAAACTGTGAAGAAACTATTTACATACGGGTCCCTGGCAGAAAACTAAAATAAAAGAAAAAACTAAATAGCGAACGTTCGTTACCGATTGCCACCGAACGAAAATCGTTCGCTACGGAACCCTAGCTAATGAACGCTCACAAAATAAACTAAGTTAAAATATAAAAACCGATCTAGAAACTTAAAGAAAAACCGGGCGGGTTAGCGGTTTATACCGGTTCATCGAATAAAACCGGCGGCGATGGCGAACGAACTCCGGCGAAGTGGGCGAACTCCGGCGAGATGGGGCGGTGGCTCTGGCGGTCGCAGAGGACGGCGGAGATGTCGGGGAGGGGCGGCGCGGCGAGAGGAAGAGGATGGCGGCGTCGGCTGTGGTCGACGACGACGAGGGCGGTGGCGGCGGAGGTGAGATCCGGCGGCGGCGGCAGCGTTTTGCGGCGCGGGCGGCAGCGCGAGAGGAGAGAAAGAGGAGGGGGTTCGGGCGGCGGCTTTATAGGAGGAGGGGAGGGGCAAGGCGTGGAGGAGGGGGCGAGGTCGAGCGGAGCCCGGCCGGACTCCGGCTGGCTGTGGCAATGCTCGGGACTCTGTCCCGAGCTTGGGGGCGGTGCGGCGCGGCTGGGCTGGGCCGCGGCCTGTTGGGCCGGCCCAGTTCGGCGGCGGAGGGGAGAGGTTTTTAAAAAAAACAGACACTAAAAATAAAATAATACCAAAAATAAAAATACAACATAGGCATATAATATATCAAAATTTTCAGAAAAGTGTTTCCTACAAGATGAACATTATGCTAGCTTCAAATAAAATACACACAAATTCAAATAAAACAAAGAGTGCTTCTGCTCTAGAAAAATCCAATGAAAATCATTTTAAAAATACCAAAATGAATTCAAATTTATTTCTCTCCAATTTTCTGATGTAGGGAATCATGTTACCCTAATTTCTGTATATTTTATTTTTGGACAAAAAAATAATTTGAATAAAACTCAAATAACTCCAAATTGAAAATAAATTCAAAAGAACTTTGAATTTAATTCCTTGAAACTCCCAACTCATATTTCATATGTTTTGAAGAATTCATTTTATCTTCGCTCGTGAAAATCATTGAGTTGCATAAAGTTCCAGAATTGGAAATATTTTCCAAATGAAATTCAAATATTTTCAACACCCCTTGTCATTTAAATAAATGGAAGAAGTCATGTCATCTTCTCTCCAGGGTTTTGTGGTGAAAATTATTTGAATTAATGAGGATCAGAAAAGAAAATGAAAGTTTGGGAAAGTCCTTTTATTCCCTCTCATTTAACTTTCAAAAAGTTTCGAATTTCACTCAACTTCACTCAATCAATCAAACAACAATCAAAACTATCTATTTGTTTATAACATTTCAAAATTTAGAATTTTGGGATGTTAAAATGATCTTCCTCGAAACGCCAGCGCCAGCGGCCGAGTATTCCTCCGCTGCTTGTGCCCTCCGCTCGACCTCACCGCACCGCCGTGCTTGGTACCGCCCCCCGGCCATCAATTCAAGGCCCGCCGACCTCCAGATCGGGCGCAAGCAGCTCCTGCGCCCCACACCCCTATGATAGACACCGATGCGCCGCTTCCCCAGGGAACAGGCGGACTAGGTGCTCCGCGCGCCTAAGCGGGTGCTGCTTCTTTTAACTGTGGTTCGACTGACCCTGAATTGAAATCCAGGCGGGCTACTGACCTCTAGCAAAGGTGAAATAGTAAAATGGAGGAAACCTTGTGCATTTAGTATCACGAAGAAGATGCAGTAAGAAGCGCTCAACTAGTTTCTTTCGTGGGATGAATATGGTGTGAGCGGAGACGTAAGATTTGCACGAATAAGGGAAGAGGAGTACCTCTTTCTGCTAGCAGTGCTGTGTCCTGCTTCTGTTTTTTCGATGATCTTCTTGTTGTTTGCTAGAAACCAGAAGTTGTGGAGGACGGTGCAGCCTTGGACGAACCCATGGCCAAGTTGTTGAGTGTGGCGCGGTGGCTGTCTGTCGGCGGTGGGGAAGCAGATCCAAGGCAGCGAACGACGGCGTAGCGGGAACAGCTCCGGTGCGGTGGACGGTTGCGACAGTGGAGCCGCAGCAGTGAGCGCATTGAGGGCGTTGCGGTTGCAGTTGCGTTGGACGACGACGTCAGGGTATCGGCTCTGGCGTGATGGAGGAGGGCGGCGGTGGATTGGCCGCTATGGGGTGGAGGACGGAGGAGGCTGGGGTTTCGCAGCAGGTGGAGAGGGCGTTTTCGCGCCCACGGAGTATGAATGGGGAAACGGAGGGAGGCGGGGAACTAAGGGGGAACAATGTTTCGGTTTGAGACGCGCTTGTTTGAAATTTGGGGAAAGTTACAAACTTTGCCCCCATCTAAAATTTCGGACATATTGCGGGTTGGGGGTAGGACAGTCATGTCAGGTGTCCCAAATGTGGGCGGGACAGATTTCGGCCGAGCGCATGGGTGTTTAGGCGCCCACGGCGTATGAATGCTTCTCGGAGGCGGTTGAGACTGGCGTCTTGGTGAAGTTACAAACCTACCCCGGTTTAGACCTTTGGACATCGGGACGATAGGCTACACGGGCAAGAGTCAGGACAGTAATTTCCTACCACCAAAACATTAGTCTCGCGCGGTTTCGGGTGACCAGAGGCCTATTTGGCGCATCGTTCAATTTTTGGGAGCAGAAGCATTAACGTTTTCAGTTCTCTTGAATTGAACTTTCAGGATTTGTCAAAGTTCACAAATCTTTACTCTTGAAAATCCTAAAGCTACGATTATTTTGGAATGGAGGGGGTACATTTGAATATACATTGTACACGAGTATATATTAAAAAATATGCAACTTACCTCAGTTCATGCATGGTTCTAGATATAATCTCCTTGGTTGCAAAAAAAAGTTAGACATGCGTATGAATATGTATAGCATGTTCAAACTCACAAAAAAGATTTATGCCCCCTTTTACATCTGATTTACAAATGCCATTATCTTGGGTTGAAACAGATGAATGCACTTCCTATGAATTCGAATCTTCGAAACCCTCTTTATGTTGAATTCGACATGTATTCTATTTCGTAGCTAGCAATTTGGAATGTATCCATGCAAGTGACAAATCTATAAAGTGCTTCACACTAACAACATGGAGTGCACTAATTAATGTTTATATATGAATTGCAAAAGCATCCATCACCTGTATTTCAAACCGCTCTCACTCTATGGATCGATAATATGAAATAAACACATGCACATGCTAGAATTCAATAGAGTATGGGTGTGTGATAGACCGATCTTCATCCATACGCAATTTGCAAAATTCATGATCTCATCCAAAAATAATAATGCCATTTATATTTTAATTTAATGCGTAGAAATGTCTTTTACACGTAAATGCACTATGCCTTGCCCCGTTCTCACAAACGCGTTCTAACGGATAAGTGCACACACTTTATATGCATCGGCATTTCTCTTTCACACATGCTCACAATCTCTCTCAGGGTGTCGGGGTGTCTCACGCACATGCTCTCTCTGTTTCTCTCTCTCTCTCTCTCTTTCTGACTACTATGTACCACTCTTTTCACTAATCTCAGTTGGAAAACACTATTTCTCTCACATGCATATATACACACGCACGGTCTCTACTAGCCCTCTATACGCACATATATGTGCCTACGTGTCTCCCGCATGCACATTATCTTTAGGCCTCTCTTGCACACATTGCC
>NC_041381.1:515140102-515141542 GCF_002162155.2 Triticum dicoccoides | reverse complement strand
GATAGGATATCCCTGGCTGTTAGGCTGGATGGTAATACGAGGCAAAGTTTTACCCTAGTTCGGATCAGACCCTTGTAGTTGAAGAAAGAGCGTACTCCTGGTACTGTATATTAGTGATAGGGGTGTGTACAAAGTACACGTAAATATCGGGCATTGTGCATGTGTGTATACTATCGATGAACTAGCCCCCAAGCTTGTATAACATACTAAGGGCCTAGGGTTACAAATCATATATAGTCAGCTTATCACCAGTGGGGATAGAGTCCTCCGTGACTCTGGTAGCTTTGTGTTGTACGCCGAGTCCTCCATATGGGTCTTCGTATAACACGTCTCGGACCAACCTATATGTGGCGCAGGATATATGGAACCGACCCATGAGTCTTCATGTTGACCCACCGCAACTACAAACGATGTGCCCACCACACCACACATGCAATCGTCCACTAAGAAAATAAGCATATACAATAGTACAACGTATCTAGCTCACGATACGTCTCCATATTTTGTTGATGACACTGACGGACTTTGCATTTGATGCGTGCTCCATATTTTGTTGACGACACTTACGGTCATTGTATTTGAAGCGAAAGCATGATATGGTCACTGGACTTCAGAATAAGCTCAACACGGTCACCACATACATGTTGTCGTGCTAACCAACATGTGGTTGGATGGTTAGGAGGACAATGGTTTCTCGAGCCCACCAAGGTTAAAGTCCCAGTGCTCGCATTTATCTTCTGTGAATTTTAGTATTTTCCGGCGATGTACGTTCAGTGGGAGGAGACGTTCCACTCGACTACGAGGCACCTATGGTGACTTCGTAAAATCTCAAGATCATATATGCTGGCCCACTCTCTCGAAGGTGCTCATAGGGGTAGGGTTCGCGTGTGTGCGCTTGTAGCGGTGAGTGCTTGCGCGTATATATGAGCCCTTGCGTCTGTACCGTGTTAAACAAATCCATGTCATGATTATACGGTCACTGGCTCACCAGTACAACTCCGTATTTTGTTGATGACACAATCAATTGACCAGTCAAACGTTCCACGGCGCAACTAGTGTTGCACCATCGGGGCACGTAACCGTGGGGCCACCTGTCAACCCATATATGAAAGAAAGAAATGGTAGTTTGAGTCTGTACTGTGTTAATAAAATAGCAGTACATTTTAGGGTGATCATACGGTCACTGGCTCACCATACAGCTCCGTAATTTGTTGATAACACGATCAATTGACTAGTCAAATGGTCCACGTTCAGCAGCGCACATTACCATAGGGCCCACCCGTCAGTGCGTATATGAAGGACAGAAATGGTAATAAATTAGTGGTCGGTGGGTATTCAATGTCGTGAGACCTTTGGTTGGCAGTCACCAGCGGTTGGGGGGGCGTTCATTGGGCGGTGGGGTGGGGATCGCCAGAGAAAAAGCTCGGCGCAGGGGGGGCT
>NC_041381.1:515127151-515139744 GCF_002162155.2 Triticum dicoccoides | reverse complement strand
AGAGGGATGGCTGGTGCGGCGGCGGACCGGCGATGGGGAGTGGTTTCGGGGAGGGCGGGCTGGCCGCGGGCGGCGGGGGCTGACAGTTCGGCCGGTGGTGGCTGGCGGCTCGGGGGGGGGGTGGAGTTTGATGATAAACTGGAGGCCCTTGATTTCATATCCAACGGCTGGAAAATCTAATGACCAGAGATGAAAAAGTCAGTCGACTAACGTGTAGCCTCACCCCGCACGTACACATGCACGCAGGCAATACACGCACGCATGCAAGTGTGCAACACTAACACGTGCACATAACGTACACACGCACGCTTGCTGGCGTGCAACACTGACGCATACACATGCACTCACGAACACACGCATGTACGCACCCATGCATGCAACACTGAAACGTACCCTTGGACGCACGCAACACTCGCACGCCTGCATGCACACAACACATGATGCAAGACACACGCTCAACCATACGTACATGCACCCTTTGTTAAGGACATGGATTGTTACGGGTATTAATCAATCTTATCTGTGATAAGCAGAACATTGGTGTTTGCAGCGGTGTTTACGAATCACAACGTATCGAATGGGCTATCAACATAGTAGGCTTATCTACATGAAAAATATGACGTCACACTCAATGAACAATCATCAGTGTATGAAATGCTCGCTTCTGACCGCCTTGGCCCACCAAAGGTTCCTCTGCTGTGCGCTGCCTGCGTTGGGTCACTAACATGCAGGCCATGCACCCAAAGAGCCCACACGTCAGTGGAAGAATGGCGCGGTGTCCTAGGTTAGAATCGAGCGCGCCACTCATGGCACGCCAGGCTGAACACGCCTCCGTGCCGCATTTAAACGCCTCCATGAAACCCGCCCGTGTGGAAGCCGAGAAACCCACTCTGGACACGCGTCCATTCACGACTAGGCCGGCGTTAAACGCAACGCCGGCCGAGCTCCTCCCATCCACCATCTATTTAATCTCCTATCTAAACGAGGCCAAACGGCAGCCAAGAATCGCAAACCTCCGCCACTCCCCTATCTCCTCCACCATTTTGTCCACTCTTATAATGGCTTACGAAGAGTAGTTATTCCGCATCCAAGTCGGCTGGGTAGCCCGCCAGATACGAGCTATGCAGCTCGCTAATCCACCTCCCTCCCCTCACCCGATGGAGCCAGTTGCCGCCCCAAGTCGGTGCGCGGTTCAGCAACTCGCCGCTCCAGGCCAGCTCAAGAAGGAGCGGCGCACGGGCGTCGTTGTTGCCGTCCACGCCGCCGCCTCGTACCGCATCTCCCATTTCTGTGGCCAAGACTCCCATGCCGGCGGCCATGCCATGCAAGCAGGGACAGAAGCCGGGTGCGCGGAGAGCGACGAGTCAGTGGCAAGTGCCTCGGCGTCCGCCGCCATCATCGAGGAGAAGTAGAACACGGGAGGCCGCTTCCGCTTGGGTCCCATGAAGGCCACCGCGGAGGCAACGCCGGCGTACATAGCAGGTGTCTTGCCGGATCCTTTTGTTGTGATGACCTTCATCGACCCCGCATGGGCTCCACGGATGAGGGGAATGTTAGGATGAACTTGAGCTGGTGCCGGCCATGGTGAAGTAGTGGCCGGTGATAAACTCGAACCGGTGCCGGCTACCATCATCTTCGGCACCAGCCAACGATATCAGTTGGGCAGTGGGGAAGCGTTCCGTCCTTTGCGCTTAAGAATATACATCCGAGGCTCCCGGCAGTCCGGTGATCGTGCTGCCGGACATGAGGAACACAAATCGATCGCCGGGCGACCATTTAAGCCAGGTATTATATACCTGTGTTGTCCAGAACTAGCACTACATAGTTCATTTGAATGTAATGAAATCTGTCATGTTTGTATGAAAATCCGGTATTTTATATGATTTTCGTCGTTGTTTATATGAAATATCAGTTTGTCTACGTGTTTGCGTGAATTTTGTCCGGTTGGTTGAGTTGCTGTCATAATGTGTGCGGCTACGGTTGGATGGCGTAATTTGTGGGTCGCCGGTCAGTCCGCGGGAGGCTCGGGCGGCGTTGTGGGACAAAAAACACAGCTCGTGCGAGCTCGTCTCCAACCTGCGCGCTGGAGGATGCGTGACAGCATGAGCACCCAAGCCATTCCTCATTCATCGGTGGCAAAGGCACCGGTGGACAAAAGGGTCGCCAATATTTTGGCTACCCCGGGCAAGATCCAAACAACCCCTCCCAGCAGATTCAAATCCCTCGTTCGCCGTGGAATTTTGCCATGTGTTGTTTTCATGGACTACCAAGATGCCCGTGCATTGCATGGAACATCAAGATGCATTTTTTTACAAACTCCCGCATGCATGCAAGGGATAATTAATGTCCTCCTTTACTAGTACCATGAGGCAAACACCATTAATATTGCATCGATTAGTGTTAGGGTCCTTGTATATCTGCAAATTGTAATATTGATAGTGGCCCCTTGTAGTATATAAAAATGGATGGAGAAAGATGAGAGATAAGGTGAGGAGGAGCGGAGCGTGATGGTGACTGGTGGTCGGACTGGGCGGAGGCATGGGGATGGACGGCGCATTATGTCTAGGTTTGTATCTCTCTCTCACACACCCACGTAGGTGGGGGATGTGCACAAAGAGAATAGGTGCACGCACGGCGCACGTAGTGCCGTCTCTTTCCCAACCACACCCGTGCAGGTACATGGTAGAGCTCATTTTTGTACGAAAAAGGCAGCCCACGTGGTAATTTGACACGTGTACTGGTTGTCCACTTGGTGGAGGGAGGATCGTCTACCACGGGGAACAAACAAATTGCGACTTGACGTGTTATGTTAAAAAAAGAGACAAACCATGTGGGGCCTACCTTAGAGGCAAGGAGCGGTGGCTCACAGGATGAGGTGACGCTTGCTTTACGAGTAGTAGTAGTAGTACTCCTACTACTGTATGCCTTACGCCTGCTCCCTCGCCCACGCGCGGGGTGGCTCGGAGCACGAGGAGAAAATTCTACTACTTCCTCCGTTTACTCCTCGTCCCTACTACGTACTTTGGTTAGTACTCCCGCCATTTACTTATACAAGGCCACTATAAAAAAATACATTTTGCATCTATACAAGGCCACAAATAGTAACCGAGACAAAAGTTACTACTCCATCCTTTCCAGTTTATGGCTCAATTTCAAATTCTCTCCAACCAAGGTAGACGGTGAGTGGTCGAATTAATTTTGTAGTTTGCACAAGTAATTAGTACGATCGTTTTTCTCAAGAAGTTATGTTTGCCGAGGCATTAATTAGAACGAATGCATGAATGACCACTAGATTTTCATGAACTTGTACATGCATTGGTTAGTTTCCTCTTGACACTACTTGCGTCGGGTGATCTAACGCACCTCGAAATCCAACATGTAATGGTACTACTAGTAGTATAGTAGAATTGAGACTTATCAAACGGAAAAACGTATGTTTTTTAGATGAGCCCTATAAACCCTAGTGGGTACGTACTCCATAAAAACAGATTTTTTTTCAAAACTAAGTCGCTCCTTTTCATGAATTTTGTAGTATACTCCTCCGTCGACGCTCCCTTTCATGAATTCTGTACTTCCTGTCGCTGACATGTGGGACATATAGCAATTGGGTCAATGTGTCAAGCACCAAATAACAGTGCAGAACAGCAGGAGGGACACACCCCACTCGTACCAGCCCAGTAGTAGTAAAGAGCAATGAGACGTCAAATCACAATGCCGCACTTTCCTAGACGGATGAAGCAACCATATTATTTCACACTTCGGTTCGCTATCATCTCAAACCGCGTAGTATTGCTTCTGCCTCAAGAGGGACACACGCATCGCCTTGGTACATCATGACACGTGGGACCGCATGACAGGCCATGCTCCCCCGCTGATCTCTCGGTAAAATCACCTCATTTTTACTATACTTCCTCCATATCGGTTTACTACATGGCATGCACGTCGTTCTAGGTTGAGAATTTAACTGGCTATATATGTGATGAATAGTACTCTAGCCTTTTTAAAAAAATACACTTTTGTACAGTAGTACTATCGATGGATTGCGCCATGGAGCAAAAATTGAAATTAAAAAAATGGTGGTGCATATAGAGAGAGATCATCGCCAAATTATGCATATAGTACTATTAAAAAAGCTAGTACGTGCCTAATTGGGGTGCTAAATTCTATTAAAGAAATACTAGTAGTATGTACATACTGAAGAGTTAAATTAATGAGAAGAAACATAACATAGTTCTGCTGGGGGCACTACAAAAAAAGACACATCCGTGACATTTTGGGTCGAACAAATTTTTTTCTGTCATACATATGACACTTCTATGTCGATAATTGTGACAAAACCTGGTATCATCGTAGATGTGGTGGGCTCCTACTTCTATGACAAAAAATCATGACAGAAAATGGGCTTTTCATCCTGGGCGGGACGAAGACGCAGCTGCATGACATTCTTTGGGCCGTCCATGACGGTAAAAAACCATGGTAGAAGCGAGTGCGAGGAAAATTTTCGGGAGTTGCCGGTTACGGTGGGAGGTCGGGGGCCGAGCGATGCGCGTTTCTCTCGTACACGTACGCGTGTGTGTGCAAGGCGTTGGCTCTAACTGAACCCGAGCGAGGCGTTGGGCTCTAACTGAACCCGAGCGATTGCACTGCAGGCTACGCGTTACTGAACCCGAGCGATCGATCGATGGCTGTTAACTGAACCCGATCGAGCGATTCCTCCGCTACTGCTGCTAACTGAAGCCGATCGATGCTGCCTCTGGGATAAACAGTGAGCGTTGTGAGGGGGGGGGGTTGGATGAACAGTGAGCGGTGGTGTTGCCTCTGGATGAACTGGACCCCGTGGTGTGGTGGGCTAGATGAATAGTAGACGATGGAGGGGTGCCCGTGGAGGGGTGGTTGAACAGGACCCCGTGGTGTGGAGGGCTGGATGAATAGTAGATGGTGGAGGGCTGGATGAACGGTAGACGGTGGAGGGGTGGTTGAACAGTAGCCGGTGGAGTAGCGCGCGGTGGAGGCTGGATGAACAGGAGCGCGTGGAGGCTGGACGAGGTCGATGGTAGCCCGTGGAGGCTGGAGGAGGTCGATGGTGGAGATGAACAGTATCCCGTGGAGTCCCGTTTTGTGGTACGCCACACCCCTCCCGATGAATAGGACCCCCGTTTCGACCGTAGGAGGTCTGTTTCGTCCGTTTTGCGGTATGCCAGACCACTCCCGATCAACAGGACCCCCGTTTCGACCGTACGAGGTTTGTTTCATCCGTTTTGTGGTACGCCACACCCTTACCGATCAATAGGACCCCCGTTTGGACCGTAGGAGGTCCGTTTCCTCCGTTGCGTTACGCCAGACCCCTCCCGATGAACAAGATCCCGTTTCGAACGTGGCCGGTCGAACACAAGGCCGTTTCCTCCGTTATGCGGTACGCCAGGCCTCGTTTCCATCGCTTGTTCCATCCAAGCCCTCTCGATGAACACGACCACGCATTCCGTTCCGACCCAGCCGGTTGTCTCCCACGTGTTCTGTTGCCTCCCGATGAACAAGACGCATTTTGTTGCCTCCCCATGAACACGACGCATTCCATTGCCTCCCCATGAACACGATGACGATGCTGTTTCTCCGTTTTGAACCAGCCATGTACACGAGCCCTCGCCGTACGTATGCGCGACTAGGCATTCGAGACCCCGCCCGTATGTACACATACGTGGCCGTATTTTATTTCTTGCACCCTGGCCACTGTACGTACGTGTACATGCTACGTGCGTGCCTCTACTACGACACGTGCGCGCCTCTACATCCACCAGTATATATGTACGTACACGTTCGCGACCAGAATGACAATGCTACTTACGCTTCGAACAGGTGGGTCCCGACAGTCAGGCACTTCCTTGCGTGCGAAGATGTAGCTGGTGGGTCCCAGCGGTCAGGGGGGCGAATCGTTTCTTTTTGCCCGGACGCACTTCCTTGTGTGCGAAGATGTAGCTGGTGGGTCCTAGCAGTTAGGGGGGTGAATCGTTTTTTTGCCCGGACGCACTTCCTTGCGTGCGAAGGTGTAGCTGGTGGGTCCCGGCACTCAGGGGGCGAATCGGTTTTTTTTGCCCGGACGCACTTCCTTGCATGTGAAGATGAAGCTGGTGGATCCCAGCAGTCAGGGGGAAACGTTTTTCCCGCGAAATACAGTAGCCCGTCCGGTGGGTCCCAGCTATCACGTTGAGGAATCATTATTTTCCACGTAATAAGTAGGCACTTCCTTGCTGCGGCCGTGGACCCAGCTGTCAGCCTCTCCACGTACACTCCACGTCCGATGGAAGTCGTTCCTTGACCACATTGACCAGGCCGTGCCGAGAGCACCACGGCCATGGACGACGGCGAGGCCTAGGAAGGGGACGACGCGGAGCCGGGGAAGACGCGGCAGTGGAAGCCCGCGCGGAGAGGAGTACGAGGGTTCACTGGTTCGGGTACAGTGTTAGGCTGCCGTCGCCGCAGGGCCTGGCCAGCAGTGGGAATAGTAGGGGGTGGTGAGGCCTCCGTGGCAGCACAGCCGCCCACGGGAGGCAGGAGCATTCGGCATGACCGGTGCTGCTTTGGGCGGCTGGAGCAAGAAGACCAAAGGTTGAAGAAGCACTACAGCCGTTGGATGGACATCGTACGGTCACTGGAGCTAGAATCGTTCATATTGACTAAGTTAACAAATCCCTCCGTCCTCGTCAACTTAGTTGGCCCACAAGTCATCCTCCCACTATGGTGGGTCCCAGCTAGCAGGGGGTATTCATTTTTTGTGCGTAATAAGGAGGCACTTCCTTGCATGCGAAGATATAGCTGGTGGGTCCCACGTGTCAGCGGTGGGAACGTTTTTTCGTGAAATACAGAGGCCCTTCCGATGGGTCCCAACTATCATGTGGAGGAATCATTATTTTGTGCGTACAGTCCACAGCCGATGGATGTCGTTCATTGACCATGTTGACCAGGCCGCGCCGAGAGCACCATGGCAGTGGACGACGGCGAGGCCTAGGAAGGGAACGACACGGAGCCTGGGAAGACTCGGCAATGGTTTCCCACGCGGTGGGGAGTACGAGGGTTTACTTGTCCGGCTGCCGTCGCCGGAAAATAACAGGAGGTGTGGGTGAGTAGAGGAATGGCCTGGCCAAGAATGAAGTAGGGTGGGGCGGTGGGGCCTGTGCGGCAGCACAGCAGGCCACGGGAGGCGGGAGCAGGCAGTCCCACCAGAGCTGGTTTGGGCGGCTGGAGCAAGAAGATCAGATATCGAAGAAGCAGCACGGCCGTTGGATTAACATCCAATGGTCACTACTGCTAGAATCGTTTGTGGACTAAGTTGACAAAGCCAAAGTACACGTCAACCTAGTAGACCCACAAGTCAGCCTCCAAATCTGTCCCAAACAACATACAGCCCAAAATTTCTAGCCAGATTCAAATTATTTTTAAATCTAAATATACCTTAATTTAATTCAATGAAATTTTACCCGCACAAAAACAATGAAATTTAAAATATCAAAATCCGAAAGAAAATAGTATTTTGGAACTAATTGCCTGTTTGCTGTATTTTTTTCATTTTATAGCCCATTTCTTATTACTTGTAGCCCATTTCTTATTACTTATAGCCCATTTTCTGGGCAAAATGCATCCCTCCTCGTCTTGAAAGACTTCCGGCCCAGCAGGGCGTAGAAAAGGAAGTAGGCCTATGTTGGTTATTCTGCAAAAAGCAAAATAGCTGGCTAGCCATTTTTTAGAAAGGAAAAAAACAAATTGGGCTGGTCAGGTGCTAAACATATGAAATAAAAGCCTGGGCTAGATGGGCCACAGGTCCTGGACAACCCAGTTGATACCCTTCTTCGTCCCAAAAAAACAAAATTACTACACGCGCTGCTGGGTCCCTACTGTCATCCTCACCATGTACAGTCATCTTATTATTCCTCTCAGTTGTTGACCATGTTGACAACACCGGAAGGCGACGCCGCGGCGAGCGAACCAAGGCGGAGGACGATGGTGAGGCCTTAGACGGGAACGAACAGGAGTCGGGGAATATCACAGCCAGCCATGGGAGGCGGGAGCAGGCGGTCCCGCCAGTGCTGGTTTGGCTTTGGCGGCTCGAGGAAGAAGAGACTAAAGAAACGCGACAGACGTTGAATGTCAATCCAACGGTCAAGGTTGGCACAATCATTTTTTGACTAAGCGGACACCAAGTAGCATACTTTTTTATATATAGGAAGAAAACTGCGAGGAAAATGCATCCGTCTGCCGTCCTCCTCACAGGGAACGTTCACCACATAAGTGACTAGCACCCTTGGTTTTCAACCGAGAGTTCTTGGGTTCGAGTCCAAGGAACTCTCAATTTTGTCCTCCTTCCTTCCTCGCAAAAAAGGGAAAGAAAATCAAAGACTTGGGAAGGCGTACAGAACAAGCTAGTGTACCAGTAAAGAGACGTTGCCGAGTTTTAGAAAAAAGAAAGACGTGCTCCTGTAGCTGGTTCGAATCCAAACCTAGACTATGACTATATTCTATGTATGGTGCTATGCTACTCTGCAAGTAATGAAACTGACATATCCAACGTTCGCTTCTCCTCTTCTCTACTTACTCTGCCTAGCATCAGAAGCTCTGGCCACAGCAACCATGTCCGCTGGCTGCTCATCCACCTGCTCTTCAACAGGCAACAACCAAATATGCTCCAAGTCACCACCCGTACCCTCGCCTGTGGGTGTCATCACACCCCCGTCGGCACGCACACCGCAGCCGATTGCTCATCGCAACCTGCTGCCGTTGGTGTGGTGCCACTGCTGCAAATCACGCAGAGTCATCCGTCGCATCTCAACCACAATCCGCAACCCTGGCCGAGTCTTCTACAAATGCCCGAATCATGGGGTAATAATATGTTTAAGTGTTGTTCTGCTGCTTTTAGTTGGTGATTTACTTTAATAGTTTGGTTGATGATCTTCCAATTTGATTCGTGCAGAAAAGGGAAGATTCGTGTGATTTCTATTTCTAGGGAGTTGCTGATGTGGGGGAATGCAACTATGCTGATTATTTGGTTAGCCGAGGAATCCCAATACCAGCAGGTTGGGGTGTTGGAGAAGTAACTAAAGGAACGACAGAAGAGGAAGATGCAGAGCAGAAGGTTAAAGATGCAGTTCCTCTGATCATGGCCAAGCAACAGCTGCTGAACAACCTTGACAGCAATGAGGAGATGAAAGAGCTTGTGAAGATAATGGGCAAAATCGATGTGCTCTGTAGGATGATTGTCTCTTTGTTTGCAGTGTATGTAGCACTCGTGATGTATTCAGTGGCTACGACATGAGCACTTTGCTAAAACTAGTAATGAATAAAACCTGTGTAGCAGGCTGGGTGTAATGTTGTGAACATCTAATGATTTCTATTAATGGAAATCAGGGGGTATCCCCTTTTGCTCATATAAATAAATAAATAGCAGAGGCCCTGTCGGGTCAGCTTTGTTCTCATTCGAAGACATCGAGCAAATTGCAGTCCAACAGCAAACTATGTCATCAAATTCAAGTTTCATAGCCAAATATGAGTACAACTACACAACAATGTCATCATGTTTTAGTTGTGATACAATCACCAAACACAAATCAGCATACATAACAAGTGATATTATCACAGCAAAATACTAAACAACATGTTCATCTGGTTTCAGTTGTCATAGCAAACACAATTTCACATAGTAGATAAAAAAACATCTTCTGACAGGCAAATACGACAAAAGCAATGTAATCATCATCCGCAGTAGCAGCATCAACATACTCGCCATGTGTATCAGTCTGAATCGTAATTCCCCATGGTGTCATCTTCTTCTTCGTCCTCAACGTCCTCGAACATTGGCTTCTTCTTGATCAACTCTTGTATGTCCACAGCACGACATGCAATCTTTTCGCTGGCGTCATCGACGTGATGGTTCTCAAAGATATTAGGACCATCTGTGTTATCTTGTACATCAGGAGCAGTGTAAGCATCATCTTGTTGTGCAACTTCATTAAACGAATTCCTCTGCTCAAACCTTTGCAATACTCTCTAGTCATCGCTACGAGCAAATGTGTCTTCCAAGAAAAATATCTGTGTTGCTTGATTTGACGAAATAAAAGGCTCGTTGGTCTGGTACGCCGCCTTGACATTGATGGATTTGAAATAATCATCAGCTCTGGGTTTTGCGATCCTAGAAAACAGGTTATACCAACGACAGCACAACAGAACCACACACCGATGATCCTCAAAACTGGAGATATACTGCAACTGAACAATGTTTGTTATGTTAGCATACATATCAGTTGTCTCTTTGTCATATGTATCCGTGCTCATGATGGCACTGTTTTGTGTCTTCCTGCCTTCGTCTCGTGCAAGGGTGTTGTACCGCACATCTCCAACAACGCAAGATTCATAATGTCTTACCCGAGTATCAGGGCCCATTGCTAGTGAGTAAAGGGCATCATCAACTGCCTGCCCATCCTCCTGCATCTTCTTAACCTATGGTTAGAAAATAGACATGCTGATCATCGTATGTACTCAATATATTAAAAAAATTGACAGTGCACTTCAAGAGCTTACATGGTTCTTGAACCATTTCGCAAATCCTGCCATAACCAGTTTGTCAATGTTTCTTGGATTTTGCCGCAGTAACTCCTCTTTGTAGATGCTGCACAACATAGTGATCGCGTCAACATCTAAATATATAAGAATGTGCTTCAAGTTTAGTAGATTATGATGTATAAGCTGCAGTACTGCACTTACTTGATATAAGGTAGTATCTCAGGACAGTTATTCAACACATACCAAACCATTTTTTCCAAATCTTTAGGTTTGTCCTCTTGTCGACTCTTCCTTTTAACTCGAACAGAATAATCGAAAACATTGAGCCCGGGATTGTCTTCACCCACCTCTTTGCTAAGCTGATCAGCTCTTTCAATGTATTTTGAGCAGAATGTCAACGCATCTGTAGCAATGTAAGCCTCTGCAATGAAACCCTCGGGTCTAGCTCTGTTCCTAACATAGCCTTTGAAAGTGCCTAGCTGCCTTTCAATAGGGTACATCCATCCATACTGTACTGGACCTCTAAGTAGTGCCTCATCAGGTAGATGAACAGCCAAATGCACCATCACATCAAAGAAGGATGGAGGATATATCTTCTCAAGGTTGCATAGGATAGTTGGTATCTTGTCTCTAAGACGCTCCAAAGCATCTATCCTGATATTTCTACCGCAGAGTTCCCTGAAGAATTGTCCCAACTCTACAACTGCTCTGTATGGGCGGCCCAATCCTCTAAGGATAACAGGTAAAACCCTTTGAAGTAGGACGTGGCAATCATGAGTTTTCAACCCTTGTACCTTGTTTCCATCTGCACTGACTCTCCTTTCAGGGTTGGAAGCAAATCCATGTGGGAATCTCACACGTGACAGGACTTCGCAGAATTATTTTCTTTTTACCATGTCCAAGACGTACACAACTGGTGCCATATGTTGGAAATATGCCCTAGAGGCAATAATAAAAGGATTATTATTATATTTCCTTGTTCATGATAATTGTCTTTTATTCATGCTATAATTGTATTATCCGGAAATTGTAATACACGTGTGAATACATAGACCACAATACGTCCCTAGTAAGCCTCTAGTTGACTAGCTCATTGGTCAACAGATAGTCATGGTTTTATGACTATGGACATTAGATGTCGTTGACAACGGGATCACATCATTAGGAGAATGATGTGATGGACAAGACCCATTCCTAAGCATAGCACAAGATCGTGTAGTTCGTTTTGCTAGAGCTTTTCCAATGTCAAGTATCTCTTCCTTAGACCATGAGATCGTGTAACTCCCGGATACCGTAGCAGTGCTTTGGGTGTACCAAACGTCACAACGTAACTGGGTGACTATAAAGGTGCACTACAGGTATCTCTGAAAGTGTCTGTTGGGTTGACACGGATCGAGACTGGGATTTGTCACTCCGTGTTACGGAGAGGTATCACTGGGCCCACTCGGTAGTGCATCATCAACATGAGCTCAAAGTGACCAAGTGTCTAGTCACGACATCATGCATTATGGTATGAGTAAAGTGACTTGCCGGTAACAAGACTGAACGAGGAATTGGGATACCGACGATCGAGTCTCGGGCAAGTAACATACCGTCTGACAAAGGGAATAGTATACGGGGTTGCTTGAACCCTCGACATCGTGGTTCATCTGATGAGATCATCGAGGAGTATGTGGGAGCCAACATGGGTATCCAGATCCCGCTGTTGGTTATTGACCGGAGAGCCGTCTCGGTCATGTCTGCATGTCTCCCGAACCCGTAGGGTCTACACACTTAAGGTTCGGTGACGCTAGGGTTGTATGAATATGAGTATGCAGCATACCGAAAGTTGTTTGGAGTCTCGGATGAGATCCCGGACATCACGAGGAGTTCCAGAATAGTCCGGAGGTAAAGAAAACTATATAGGAAGTGCTGTTTCGGCCATCGGGAAAGTTCCGGGGTCACCCGGTATTGTACCGGGACCACCGGAAGGGTCCCGGGGGTCCATCGGGTGGGGCCACCTATCCCGGAGGGCCCCGTCGGCTGAAGTGGGAGGGGAACCAGCCCCT
>NC_041381.1:515094661-515126904 GCF_002162155.2 Triticum dicoccoides | reverse complement strand
GCGCCTAGGGTTGGAAACCCTAGGTGGGAGGGGGCGCACCACTTGCCTTGGGGGGCACTCCACCCCCCTTGGTCGCCGCCCCCCCTTGGGAGATTGATCTCCCAGGGCCGGCGCCCCCTCCTGGGGGCCTATATAAAGTAGGGCAGGGGGGAGGGCAGCCACACCCCAAGTCTTGGTGCCTCCCTCCCCCTGCTACACCTCGTCCTCCTCCCGCAGCAGCTTGGCGAAGCCCTGCCGGAGTTCTGCTGCATCCACCACCACGCCGTCGTGCTGCTGGATCATCATCAACCTCTCCTACCCCCTTGCTGGATCAAGACGAAGGAGACGTCACGCTGACTGTACGTGTGTTTAACGCGGAGCTGCCGTCCGTTCAGCGCTAGGATCTCCAGTGATAGGATCACGACGAGAACGACTACCTCAACCCCGTTCTTTTGAACGCTTCCTCTCGCGATCTACAAAGTGGTATGTAGATGCATCTCTCCCATGACTTGTTGCTTAGATAAACTCATAGATGGATCTTGGTGAAACCGTAGGAAAAATTTTAATTTCCTGCAACGTTCCCCAACAGTGGCATCATGAGCTAGGTCTATGTGTAGTTCTCTATTGCACGAGTAGAACACAAATTTGTTGTGGGCGTAGATCTTGTCAACTTGCTTGCCACTACTAGTCTTTTCTTGCTTCAGCGGTATTGTGGGATGAAGCGGCCCGGACCGACCTTACACGTACGCTTACGTGAGACAGGTTCCACCGACTGACATGCACTAGTTGCATAAGGTGGCCAGCGGGTGTCTGTCTGTCCTACTTTAGTTGGAGCGGATTAGATGAAAAGGGTCCTTATGAAGGGTAAATAGAAGTTGACAAAATCACGTTGTGGTTATTCGTAGGTAAGAAAACGTTCTTGCTAGAACCCAATTGCAGCCACGTAAAAGATGCAACAAAAATTAGAGGACGTCTAACTTGTTTTTGCAGCAATTGTCATGTGATGTGATATGGCCAGAAGTTGTGATGAATGATGAATGATATATTGTGATGTATGAGATCATGTTCTTGTAATAGGAATCACGACTTGCATGTCGATGAGTATGAAAACCGGCAGGAGCCATAGGAGTTGTCTTTATTTTTTGTATGACCTACGTGTCATTGAAGAATGCCATGTAAATTTCTTTACTTTATTGCTAAACGTGTTAGCCATAGAAGTAGAAGTAGTCATTGGCGTGACAACTCCATGAAGACACAATGATGGAGATCATGATGATGGAGATCATGGTGTCATGCCGATGACGAAGATGATCATGGAGCCCCGAAGATGGAGATCGAAGCAGCTATATGATATTGGCCATATCATGTCACTACTATATAATTGCATGTGATGTTTATTATGTTTTATGCATCTTGTTTACTTAGAACGATGGTAGTAAATAAGACAATCCCTTATAATAATTTCAAGAAAGTGTTCCCCCTAACTGTGCACCGTTGCTAAAGTTCGTCGTTTCGAAGCACCACGTGATGATCGGGTGTGATAGATCCTTACGTTCACATACAACGGGTGTAAGACAGATTTACACATGCAAAACACTTAGGGTTAACTTGACGAGCCTAGCATGTACAGACATGGCCTCGGAACACAGAGACCTAAAGGTCGAACATGAGTCGTATGGAAGATATGATCAACATGGAGATGTTCACCGATGATGACTAGTCCGTCTCACGTGATGATCGGACACGGCCTAGTCGACTCGGATCGTGTAACACTTAGATGACAAGAGGGATGTCTAATCTGAGTGGGAGTTCATTAAATAATTTGATTAGATGAACTTAATTATCATGAACTTAGTCTAAAACTTTTGCAAAATATGTCTTGTAGATCAAATGGCCAACGCTCATGTCAACATGAACTTCAACGCGTTCCTAGAGAAAACCAAGCTGAAAGATGATGGCAGCAACTATTCGGACTGGATCCGGAACCTGAGGATCAACCTCATAGCAGCCAAGAAAGATTATGTCCTAGATGCACCGCTAGGTGAAGCACCCATCCCAGAGAACCAAGACGTTATGAACACTTGGCAATCACGTGCTGATGATTACTCCCTCGTTCAGTGTGGCATGCTTTACAGCTTAGAACCGGGGCTCCAAAAGCGTTTTGAGAAGCACGAAGCATATGAGATGTTCGAGGAGCTGAAAATGGTTTTCCAAGCTCATGCCCGGGTCGAGAGATATGAAGTCTCCGACAAGTTCTATAGTTGTAAGATGGAGGAAAACAGTTCTGTCAGTGAGCACATACTCAAAATGTCTGGGTTGCACAACCGCCTGTCCCAGCTGGAGATCAACCTCCCGGACGAGGCGGTCATTGACAGAATCCTTCAGTCGCTCCCACCGAGCTACAAGAGCTTCGTGTTGAACTACAATATGCAGGGGATGGTGAAGACCATTCCTGAAGTATTCTCAATGCTGAAGTCAGCAGAGGTTGAAATCAAGAAAGAACATCAAGTGTTGATGGTCAATAAGACCACTAAGTTCAAGAAGGGCAAGGGTAAGAAGAACTTCAAGAAGGATGGCAAAGATGTTGCCGTGCCCGGTAAGCCAGTTGCCGGGAAGAAGTCAAAGAATGGACCCAAGCCTGAGACTGAGTGCTTTTATTGCAAGGGGAAGGGTCACTAGAAGCGGAACTGCCCCAAATACTTAGCGGACAAAAAGGCCGGCAACACTAAATGTATATTTCATATACATGTAATTGATGTGTACCTTACCAGTACTCGTAGTAACTCCTGGGTATTTGATACCGGTGCCATTGCTCACATTTTTAACTCACAACAGGAGCTGCGGAATAAGCGGAGACTAGCGAAGGACGAGGTGACGATGCGCGTCGGGAATTGTTCCAAGGTCGATGTGATCGCCGTCGGCACGCTACCTCTACATTTACCTACGGGGTTAGTTTTAAACCTCAATAATTGTTATTTAGTGCCAAGTTTGAGCATGAACATTGTATCTAGATCTCGTGTGATACGAGATGGCTACTCATTTAAATCCGAGAATAATGGTTGTTCTATTTATATGAGAGATATGTTTTATGGTCATGCCCCGATGGTCAATGGTTTATTCTTAATGAATCTCGAACGTAATGTTACACATATTCATAGTGTGAATACCAAAAGATGTAAAGTTGATAACGATAGTCCCACATACTTGTGGCATTGTCGCCTTGGTCACATTGGTGTCAAGCGCATGAAGAAGCTCCATGCTGATGGACTTTTAGAGGCTCTAGATTATGAATCATTTGACACATGCGAACCATGCCTCATGGGCAAAATGACCAAGACCCCGTTCTCCGGAACAATGGAGCGAGCAACCAACTTATTGGAAATCATGCATACTGATGTGTGTGGTCCAATGAGTGTTGAGGCTCGCGGAGGATATCGTTATGTTCTCACTCTCACTGATGACTTGAGTAGATATGGGTATGTCTACTTGATGAAACACAAGTCTGAGACCTTTGAAAAGTTCAAGGAATTTCAGAATTAAGTAGAGAATCAAAGTGACCGAAAGATAAAATTCTTACGACCGGATCATGGAGGAGAATATTTAAGTCACGAATTTGGTACACACTTAAGAAAATGTGGAATCGTTTCACAACTCACACCGCCTGGAACACCTCAGCGTAACGGTGTGTCCGAATGTCGTAATCGCACTCTATTGGATATGGTGCGATCTATGATGTCTCTTACCGATTTACCGCTATCATTTTGGGGATACGCTCTAGAGACAGCTACATTCACTTTAAATAGGGCACCGTCTAAATCCGTTGAGACGACACCGTATGAATTATGGTTTGGTAAGAAACCTAAGCTGTCATTTCTAAAAGTTTGGGGATGCGATGCTTATGTCAAGAAACTTCAACCTGAAAAGCTCGAACCCAAGTCGGAAAAATGCGTCTTCATAGGATACCCTAAGGAAACCATTGGGTATACCTTCTACTTAAGATCCGAGGGCAAGATATTTGTTGCCAAGAACGGATCCTTTCTGGAAAAAGAGTTTCTCTTCAAAGGAGTAAGTGGGAGGAAAGTAGAACTCGATGAAGTACTACCTCTTGAACCGGAAAGTAGTGCAGCTCAGGAAAACGTTCCTGTGGTGCCTACACCGACTGGAGAGGAAATTAATGATGATGATCAAGGTACTTATGATAAAGTTACTACTGAACTTCGTAGGTCCACAAGGACACGTTCCACACCAGAGTGGTATGGCAACCCTGTCCTGGAAATCATGTTGTTAGACAACGGTGAACCTTCGAACTATGAAGAAGCGATGGCGGGCCCAGATTCCAACAAATGGCTAGAAGCCATGCAATCCGAGATAGAATCCATGTCTCAAAACAAAGTATGGACTTTGACAGACTTGCCCGATGATCGGCGAGCGATAGAAAACAAATGGATCTTTAAAAAGAAGACGGACGCGGATGGTAATATTACCATCTATAAAGCTCGACTTGTCGCTAAGGGTTATCGACAAGTTCAAGGGGTTGACTATGATGAGACTTTCTCTCCCGTAGCGAAGCTGAAGTCCGTCCGAATCTTGTTAGCAATTACCACATACTATGATTATGAGATATGGCAGATGGACGTCAAAACGGCATTCCTTAATGGGCATCTTAAGGAAGAACTGTATATGATGCAGCTGGAGGGTTTTGTCGATCCTAAGAATGCTAACAAAGTATGCAAGCTCCAGCGATCCATTTATGGGCTGGTGCAAGCATCTCGGAGTTGGAACATTCGCTTTGATGAGATGATCAAAGCGTTTGGGTTTATGCAGACTTATGGAGAAGCCTGCGTTTACAAGAAAGTGAGTGGGAGCTCTGTAGCATTTCTCATATTATAGGTAGATGACATACTTTTGATGGGAAATGATATAGAATTCTTGGGCAGCATTAAGGCCTACTTGAATAAGTGTTTTTCAATGAAGGACCTTGGAGAAGCTGCTTACATATTAGGCATCAAGATCTATAGGGATAGATCGAGACGCCTCATAGGTCTTTCACAAAGCACATACCTTGATAAGATTTTGAAGAAGCTCAAAATGGATCAGTCCAAGAAAGGGTTCTTGCCTGTACTGCAAGGTGTGAGATTGAGCTCAGCTCAAAGCTCGACCACGGCAAAAGATAAAGAAGAGATGAGCGTCATCCCCTATGCCTCAGCCATAGGATCTATTATGTATGCCATGCTGTGTACCAGACCTGATGTAAACCTTGCCGTAAGTTTGGTAGGAAGGTACCAAAGTAATCCTGGCAAGGAACACTGGACAGCGGTCAAGAATATCCTGAAGTACCTGAAAAGGACAAAGGACATGTTTCTCGTTTATGGAGGTGACGAAGAGCTCATTGTAAAGGGTTACGTTGACGCTAGCTTCGACACAGTTCTGGATGACTCTAAGTCACAAACCGGATACGTGTATATGTTGAATGGTGGAGCAGTAAGCTGGTGCAGCTGCAAGCAGAGCGTCGTGGCGGGATCTACATGTGAAGTGGAGTACATGGCAGCCTCGGAGGCAGCGCATGAAGCAATTTGGGTGAAGGAGTTCATCACCAACCTAGGAGTCATACCCAATGCGTCGGGGCCGATCAAACTCTTCTGTGACAACACTGGAGCTATTGCCCTTGCCAAGGAGCCCAAGTTTCACAAGAAGACCAGGCACATCAAGCGTCACTTCAACTCCATCCGTGAAAATGTTCAAGATGGAGACATACATATTTGCAAAGTACATACGGATCTGAATGTCGCAGATCCGCTGACTAAACCTCTCTCGATCGCGAGCAAAACATGATCAACACCAGAACTCTATGGGTGTTCGATTCATCACAATGTAACTAGATTATTGACTCTAGTGCAAGTGGGAGACTGTTGGAAATATGCCCTAGAGGCAATAATAAAAGGATTATTATTATATTTCCTTGTTCATGATAATTTTCTTTTATTCATGCTATAATTGTATTATCCGGAAATCGTAATACACGTGTGAATACATAGACCACAATACGTCCCGAGTAAGCCTCTAGTTGACTAGCTCATTGGTCAACAGATAGTCATGGTTTCCTGACTATGGACATTAGATGTCGTTGACAACGGGATCACATCATTAGGAGAATGATGTGATGGACAAGACCCATTCCTAAGCATAGCACAAGATCGTGTAGTTCGTTTTGCTAGAGCTTTTCCAATGTCAAGTATCTCTTCCTTAGACAATGAGATCGTGTAACTCCCGAATACCGTAGGAGTGCTTTGGGTGTACCAAACATCACAACATAACTGGGTGACTATAAAGGTGCACTCCAGGTATCTCTGAAAGTGTCTGTTGGGTTGACACGGATCGAGACTGGGATTTGTCACTCCGTGTTATGGAGAGGTATCACTGGGCCCACTCGGTAGTGCATCATCAACATGAGCTCAAAGTGACCAAGTGTCTGGTCATGGGATCATGCATTACGGTACGAGTAAAGTGACTTGCTGGTAACGAGACTGAACGAGGTATTGGGATACCGACGATCGAGTCTCGGGCAAGTAACATACCGTCTGACAAAGGGAATAGTATACGGGGTTGCTTGAACCCTCGACATCGTGGTTCATCCAATGAGATCATCGAGGAGTATGTGGGAGCCAACATGGGTATCCAGATCCCACTGTTGGTTATTGACCGGAGAGCCATCTCGGTCATGTCTGCATGTCTCCCGAACCCGTAGGGTCTACACACTTAAGGTTCGATGACGCTAGGGTTGTATGAATATGAGTATGCAGCATACCGAAAGTTGTTCGGAGTCCCGGATGAGATCCTGGACGTCACGAGGAGTTCCGGAATGGTCCGGAGGTAAAGAAAACTATATAGGAAATGCTGTTTCGGCCATCGGGAAAGTTTCGGGGTCACCCGGTATTGTACCGGGACCACGGAAAGGGTCCCGGGGGTCCACCGGGTGGGGCCACCTATCCTGGAGGGCCCCGTGGTCTGAAGTGGGAGGGGAACCAGCCCCTAGTGGGCTGGTGCGCCCCCCTTGGGCCCCCTGCGCCTAGGGTTCGAAACCCCAGGTGGGGGGGCGCACCACTTGCCTTGGGGGGCACTCCACCCCCCTTGGCCGCCGCCCCCCCTTGGAAGATTGATGTCCCAGGGCCGGCACCCCCCCTGGGGGCCTATATAAAGGAGGGCAGGGGGGAGGGCATCCGCACCCCAAGTCTTGGCGCCTCCCTCCCCCTGCTACACCTCGTCCTCCTCCCGCAACAGCTTGGCGAAGCCCTGCTGGAGTTCTGCTGCATCCACCACCACGCCGTCGTGCTGCTGGATCATCATCAACCTCTCCTTCCCCCTTGCTGGATCAAGACGGAGGAGACGTCACGCTGACCGTACGTGTGTTGAACGCGGAGGTGTCGTCCGTTCGGCGCTAGGATCTCCGGTGATAGGATCACGACAAGAACGACTACCTCAACCCCGTTCTTTTGAACGCTTCCGCTCGCGATCTACAAAGTGGTATGTAGATGCATCTCTCCCATGACTCGTTGCTTAGATGAACTCATAGATGGATCTTGGTGAAACCGTAGGAAAAAATTTAATTTTTTGCAACATTCCCCAACACTATATCCCGTGGTTTACCTTCATCTTGCACCTGCAAATACTTTCTGATACCCAGGTGTGTCAAATCAATCCTAGATTTTAAGGTATCTTTCGTCTTGCCTTCAATGTTAAGAAGTGTGCCGATAATGTTGTCACATATATTTTTCTCAATGTGCATCACATCAAGATTATGCCGCAGATCCAAATATTTCCAATACTCCAAGTCCCACAAAGTGGACCTGCGGGTAAACAATAATCTATCTTCTACCGTGCCACGCTTCCTTTTCCCGCTACCATTACCAGGATGGTTTCCTGGTGTAATATGCCTGGCCTTCTCTAATTCCACTTGCAACTCATCGGCGGTGAGCCTCTTTGGCGCATCACAGTTTTCATGCTTTGCATTGAACACATGTCTTCGGTATTTTCTAGGATGCGGCTTGCCCTTGGCAAGGAAACGCTGGTGTCCAATGTAACAGATCTTGCTAAGTATTGCGTACGACAGCGGATTCCTGTCACAGCGAATGCATGCATTGTAACCATGTGCCGTTCGCCCTGACATAGTGCCCAAAGCCAGATAATCATGGATGCGCCAAATTACAACAGCACGCAGAAACAAATCAGCTGGTGGGCTGCTATATAGGTCTTGAGTGAGAACACCCTTCCATAGCTGTTGAAGTTCCTCTACAAGAGGCTCCATGAACAAATCAAAATCCTTTCTAGGACTTTTTGGACCTGGGATGAGCAAGGCCATCATGTAGTTTGATTCTTTGGTGCAGACATTTGGAGGCATGTTGTAAGGGATAACAAGCACTGGGCACATGCTATATGTGGCGCTCTGGTGGACAAATGGGTTAAATCCATCTGAAGCTAAGCCAAGTCTAATGTTTCTCGGGTCAGCAGCAAACTCTTTGTGTTTATCATTGAAGCTTTTCCACTCACTACCATGAGATGGATGGCTCATTACATTCTGATCTCTGTACTCTTCGTTCCTAGAATGCCACAGTACATCCTCTCTTGTTTCAGCATCATGAAACAACCTCTGCAATCTTGGTGTAATTGGAAAAAGTCTAAGAACATTACGAGGAATCCCCTTCACAGCAGCGCCATCTTTCCATCTTGATGATTTGCATTTCAGGCATTCGCTTAAGTTGGCATAATCCTTCCGGAACAGAACACAATTATTCTTACAAACATGGATCATATCATATCCAATTCCAACTGCACGAAGGAAATTCTTCATTTTACTGGAGGTGTGTGGCAGCTCAGATGCATCTGGGAAAGATTTGCGGAAAGCAGCCAACATCACATCGAATGATTTATTGGTCATCCGCTCAGACGTCTTCACCTGAAGAAAGGTGACCATAGCTAAGAATACTGACAGCTTATTTCCTGGGATGACAGCAACATTGCATTGTTCCAACATGCGGGCCCACCATTTTTCTTCTGCAGGTGAAAGTTCACGGAATGCATGAGCATTTCGTAACATTGTTTCAATGTTGGTCAAACTCAATGGCTCTGCCACCACCACCTCCTCCTCCTCTTCCACCTGAGCATCAGGCAGATCAAGATGGTGATCTGCTGCTTCCACGTAGTCAATAACATTGACGTTCACAACTTCACCATGATGAACCCACCTAGTATATGTGACTGACATCCCATACAAGTGTAGATGATTTTGCATAGTTGACTGGGGTCTTGTAACTGAATTCATACAACTGCTACACGGGCAGAGCACATCTGATTTCGGACCATCGTACTCAGCTCTGATAAAGTTCATGAAGTTTTCAACCCCCTCGACATATGCAGCGGAGAATCTTCGAGCAGAAGTTATCCAAGTCATGTCCATCTGTTAGACATACAAATTAGTTCTTCTACTAGATATTACCAGAAAAACATATATGCTTTTTTATGAAGTCAAGAAAAAAATACCTAGGTCGATGTCTAAAGTGTCGGCGTTCTGGGAACGGGGGTCCCCAGACTTGCCTGCCTGCGGCCTGCGGTGTGGCTCAAGGGGTGGCCCAGCACAGCCCATCTTCATCAGCACGAGCTCAAGACCCTCGCGAGGGGCCAAACCTCACGGGGTGGACGACAGGGAGCTTCCTCAGGCACGGCCTCGTCAGGCTGGCTCGTGAGGAGGCGGAGAGATCAAGGCGGGGTACCTCACGAGGTGCCCATGACGCAAGCCATGACGACCAAGGGAGCCAGGCGGGCGCCAGCTCGCGCAGTGTCCTCCTTTCCTCTTTGGTGCAAAGGGAGCAAGCACAGGCTAAGAGCATCAAGCAAAGACATCCGTTTCGGTGCAACAAGACCAAGACCGTCCCAACGGCAGGAAGGAAGTCATTGTGGAGCCCAAGCCGGCGTCACCACCAGAGCCTTTGACAGGCGAGGACCAACTTTAGTCAGGATAAGTGTACAAGATGTTCCCCTTCAAAATGGCCAATTGTTGGCGCCCTTCCCGCTCAATATTTGGGGAAGAGGACCAGGGCCTCGCTCTATAAATAGGACTAGCCACTCTCAAGGCAGGGGATCGACCAATTGAACCTTAGCCAGAACCACCAACGCAAGAACCCCTCCCCTCGCGAGGCCATTCTTCCTTTGTATTGTGCATCATCAGCCCCTGAGGCAATCCACACACCACACACTGGAGTAGGGTATTACACCACAATGGTGGCCTGAACCAGTATAAACCTTGTGTCCCTTGTGTTGTTTCTTTCATAGCTTAGATCCAAGCGAGGCGGCGAGGTGCAGCTAGGTAGAGGGGGAAATCTCCGCGTGCACCCCAGTGTACGAACCTAGAGGGTCTGCCGGAACCCGAAATCCGACATTTGGCGCACCAGGTAGGGGTGCACCAGAATCCACCTTCTGCCGCTTCACGTCCCGTCGCATCGTCATCATCATGTCCGGCGACCAGGCACGCAACCCTAATCCCTGGGTGGCCTGGCCCGCCCACGCAGAGCCGCTCGCCCCGGGTAACCCCATGCCCCAGGCAGCTAGCGGTCCGCAAGGCGCTGCGGGCCGCGGGCGGCACGGACAGGCTACAGGAGAGGGGCCAAGATCCGGCATCACCACCGTAGCGTTCGGAGCAAGGCGTCCTCAGGAGGTAGGCCCTCTGCTGGGGAGGTGCCTCAGGGCCTGCCCCTGGCAGAGGACCCGTGGTCGTTGGCGGAACCGCTGGCGACTGCTCTACCCCATCGGCTGTGTCCTAGTTTCCGGTCGTCGTCGCTGGCACTAGAGTGTGGCGCATAGCGGTGCCCTCGTCTGGCGATATGAAGCAAGGCCGGTACCTGTGAAGAAGGCCCAGTGCCTGTGAAGCTCGCCACCCCGTGACACTCTCACGTAATAATGAGTGGGGTTGTACACGCCCCGGAGTCTCAGGGGTGCCGGCCTCAGGCCCTGGGGCTCCCTCCCACGCCCAGTGCCAGCACTTAGCTCCGCGCTGGTGAGAAGACGTCCAAGACTAGACTAGGTGCCGGATGCGGCCTTTTTCTGCTTTCATTGCTTTTCCCCTTGGCTGTCGTTTTCCCCCATCAGATTTAAGTTGGATTTGAGCTCGAAGATTTGCGTGTGTTCGGGGAAGGGGTGTTTAGTCTCGTTCGAGCAATCTCTCGCGTTCTGGTTACCACTTTGCCTCAGCTGCCTCCCCTCGTGAGCCCCTCGCGAGCCGGGCCAGGCCTAGCTTGCGTGCAGCCCAGACTACCATCGTCGCGCCCTCTCAAGAGGTTTTCATTATAGGTTCAATGGGCTCGTTCAGGAGACGCTCAAGACACCACAACCCTCCGCAGGCTGATTCGAGGCCCACGCGGGTCGAAGGTAAACAAGCTAGCCAGCTCGTCGCAAAGTCAGCCGCTTGGCGCAGGCGTACGGGTGATATCGCATCTACTAATATGATGAATGCGAGTTTTTACACGAGGGGCTCCCCCTCCCAAAATGCTCTTACAACCTTCAGGGAAAGGCCCGAACTCTATCTGCGCAAGGTAAGGAAGCAGGGACAACACGTGGTCAGTCGGATAAATCCCCCAATGCATCCTCAGGGGCAGCTCCTGAATCGTCGCTAGCCTCGCCATCACTCTCCGCGTCGCCCTCAGTGGCGTCAGGGCCGTTCACCACGTCGCCTTCATCAGCAGCCACGACCACGCCGTCGTTATCAGAAGCGAAGTCCCTGACAAGGGCATCCACGTTGTCCTCCACCCAGCACGCCAGGTCGCCCCGGACGGCCTGGGTGACTGGGGCGATGGCGGCGTCAAAGTCGAAGTTGGGGTCCATGTTCTGAAGTTGGCTGAAGACACGAGAAAAGGCGCCCCCGAGCAGGGCGCGGCTCCTCTCCTCCATGAACCTGTTGGCTCCGACCGACGCGCCTCCAGCTACATCACCACATCGGCGAAGAACTGAAGATTGCCAGAATAGTTGACTGCCTGGGGCTCGTCAACAGCCGCCTCGCAGATGTTACCCAAGTCTGTGTTGGCTCTCTCCTGGAGCATGGTGAGCATGGGGCCGTGCTCGTGCTCCAGGATCCGCCGCTGGCGTATCTCGTCCTTGTTCTGCCGCGCAACAGCCTCAGCCTCGTCCACCCGTTGGTGGAGAAGAACCGCCTCGGCGCGGGAGGTAGTCAGCTCCTCTGCGCCACGCCGAGGGCGGCTCGGGAAGCGTCGGCCCGCCGCGTCACTTCCTCCAGCTTGGCCCTCAGGGCGGCAGTCCTGCCTTCAGCCTCAACCCGGATCAACCCCAGCCTCTCCTCGAACTCGTGCTCAAAGTTCAAGCGGGCCGTCGTCACCCCATGTTCAACCTCTTCCAGGACTCGGGCCTCGCACGTAGCAACGTCATCCTCCGCCTGTGTCACCAAGCGCTCTCTCGTCTCCAGACGTTCAAGATCGCGTGTGCACTCACCAGCTTCCAGCGTCAGTGCCTCCTCACGCCTCAGGAGCTCTACCTGGTTGACCGAAGCCACCTTCATCGACGCAAGGGTCGTCTCACGCAGCTCCACCTGCTGCTCCAGGGAGTGACACCGGGCCTGGAGTTCCCGCGCCCGCTCCTCCGCCGCCTCACGCCGCCGGTCAGCCTCTCGGGAGTCCTCGACGGCCCGGGAACGGGCCTCCCGAGAGGCCGCCAGCGACGCCTCGGCCTCCTCGTTGTCAAGGTCACGCTGGTGGCGTGCAAGGGCAACAGCCGCCTTCAGCTTGCGCCTCTCCTCAGCCAGGCGCAGGCCCTCAGCCTCAAGGTGCGCATCTTCATCAACAAGCTCTTCACCAAGCCGGCTCACCGCATCAGCCGCCCTCCAGAGAAACCCTTGGCGAAGAATGTGACGCCCCCGAGCGCGCTCGAGCACGTCTTCTGCGTCGTCATCCGCCCCAAGTAAGCGCGGGGAGCCACGAATCAGCACTCCCCCTCTAGGCAGGGGGCTGGGGGCTGGCGCCCTCGCGATGGCCGGGCGTGCCTCGCCAGAAACCTGGCCAGGAGCCAGCCCATCCCCAAATGAAGAGTGCAGGGGCGACCGCAGCCGATCGCCATCCATGACCAGACGCGAAACCCAAGGCAGGCTGGCTATGCCCCGAGAAGGCTCGCGAAGGAGGATCGTGAGGCACGCAGAGCCGTGATGCGCCACAGGATGGCTCACCTCTCCGACCGGCCCCACCACAAGGGCTCTGCTTAAGCTCGGAGTGCTCGAAGAGGGTGGAGAGGGCGGAGCCTGGGGGATGGCTCCTCAGCCGTCTCCGTGAGCTCGGAAAGAAGGGCCCTACAGAGCAAGGATCAGCCAAAGCAATGGGAGAATCAGGAGCTAGGAAAGGAGAAAGCTTACTCATCAATGGCGAAATACTTCCTACGCTTCAGCAGGCGGCAAGGGTAATCGTCACCCAAGGCCTCCCTTCTCTTCTGGAGAGCCTCGAAGTCCACGCGGAAGTGACCCAAGAGTTGAGCGCAGGGGTCAGCCTGCGACGAGGAAGAAGCGTCAAGGTGCCCAGCATCGGGGGCATCGTCCTGATGCACGCCGCCGGTCGCCTCACCAAGAAGGGTAGCTGGGGCCCCAGGGGCCTCATCCACGGGTGTCGCGGGAAGCGGCTCAACGCCTTCAGCCGCAGCAGTACGGGCCTCAGGAGCTGCCCCCTTAGGAGTGCTGCCTGGCGTCATCATCCCGGCAGGGGCCCCCTCAGCCTCCAGCAGCCCATGCCTCCCTGCTCCGCCGAGGAAGGACCGCCGTGGGCGACTGGGAGGGTAGTCACCACCACTGAGTTCTCGCGAGGCCCCATGAGGCCAGCGGGCCGCATCCCCCATTCGTCAAATACGGGCATCTGATTCACAAAGCCGCCCCTATTCGAGCAAAGGTACAGCAAAGCCCCCCCTTGCCGGACGCTGCCGGGAGAAGGGTCCCCAGTCAAGACCAAGAGCACCTACCTCAGCGCTTCGGCCGTCAGGTCCTCCTCCTGGAGCCTCATGCGATCTTCATGCCCGCTGAAGGCCCACATCCGGCGGGAGTGGCGCTGGAGAGGAGCAATGCAGCGTAGCAGGAACTCCTTCACCACCCTGGGCGCCGCCACGCCGAGCGCCCTCAAGAACGCGAAGCGACGCCAGACAAAGATGAGCCGGGGGCTCGTGAGCGCCTCCTGACCCCAGCCTGAATTGGGGACAATGGGCGACGTTGGCTCCGAAAGCAGGGGGTTGGGCACCCCTACATCCACGTACAGCCACCGCTCGCGGAACCCAGGCATGGACGAAGGAAGGCTAAAATCAATACCTGAGGCCGCTGTTTCTGGTGCGGCAATGAAGCTCACACACCCCGAGCATTGGGCAGGATCGACGAGGCGCAGAGAGAAGAAGTGACGCAGCAAGGAAACTGAAGGTGGGATGCCCATCATTGCCTCACAGACAAAGGTGAAGACGGCAAGAAGAGTAATGGATTCAGGACCCAAATGCATCATATGGATCCGGTAATGGGAAAGCACATCATTGAAGAAATTGGAGAAGGGGGGAGCCAATCCCGCCCACAGGGCGTCGGCAAAGTACCAGACCTCGGTGCCTACCTGTCGATGGAGAAGTGGGACGCGGGAAAGGCCGTCGTCCTCCCGCACTCGTTGAAGATAGTGGCCAGAGCAGAGCCGACCTTGCCCAAGCCTTCTCGGTTGAGTATGATCGACCGATCGACGGCAGGAGCCGCTGACGACGGCGAACGAGGCGGAGGCACCGGTTTCTTCCCCTTCCCCTTCTTCGTCAGAGCCATGGAAATGGGAAGAGGGAGGATTCGAGATTGGATTGGAAGCAGAGACTGGAGCTCGAGAGGAGGAAGAGCAGGGGACGGTCGAACAGCAAAAAAAGGAATGACTGTGTGCAACCACGGGTCCACCTAGCTGGGCGCAAAATCAGGTGGCATGGGGGAACAGGGCCGCCCACGTCCAATCAACCGCCATGAGGCGCCCAAGGCCGCAGGCTGTTAGGGCCCGCTGCGCTTCGCACTTACCTCTTCGCTTCTCTGCTCAGCCAAGTCCAGGCGTGCCTTGGGCCCGGGGGCTACTGTCGGTGTTCTGGGAATGGGGGTCCACAGACTTGCCTGCCTGCGGCGTGGCTCAAGGGGCGGCCCAGCACGGCCCATCTTCATCAACACGAGCTCAAGACCCTCGCGAGGGGCCAAGCCTCGCGGGGTGGATGACAGGGAGCTTCCTCGGGCACGGCCTCGTCAGGCTGGCTCGCGAGGAGGCGGAGAGATCAAGGTGGGGTACCTCACGAGGTGCCCATGACGCAAGCCATGACGACCAAGGGCGCCAGGCGGGCGCTAGCTCGCGCAGTGTCCTCCTTTCCTCTTTGGTGCAAAGGGAGCAAGCGCAGGCGAAGAGCATCAAGCAAAGGCATCCGTTTCGGTGCAACAAGACCAAGACCGTCGCAGCGGTAGGAAGGAAGTCATTGTGGAGCCCAAGCTGGCGTCACCACCAGAGCCTTTGACAGGAGAGGACCAACTTTAGTCAGGATAAGTGTACTAGATGTTCCCCTTCAAAATGTCCAATTGTTGGCGCCCTTCTCGCTCAATATTTGGGGAAGAGTACCAGAGCCTCGCTCTATAAATAGGACTAGCCACTCTCAAGGTCGGGGATCGACCAATCGAACCTTAGCCAGAACCACCAACGCAAGAACCCCTCCCCTCGCGAGGCCGTTCTTCCTTTGTATTGTTCATCATCAGCCCCTGAGGCAATCCACACACCACACACTGGAGTAGGGTATTACACCACAATGGTGCCCTGAACCAGTATAAACCTTGTGTCCCTTGTGTTGTTCCTTTCATAGCTTAGATCCTAGCAAGGCGGCGAGGTGCAGGTAGGTAGAGGGCGAAATCTCCGCGCGCACCCCAGTGTTCGAACCTAGAGGGTCTTCCGGAACCCGAAATCTGACATAAAGCTATGACAAGATATTTGGACAAGGAGATCTAAGTAACGAAATATATGTAAAGCTAATTCAGCAAATAGATTTGAGTGCTAAATTATGGCAGGTTGTTTCATCAGTCAATGAGGCCGAGCACACAGCCATCGGACTATCAAAGGCCATCGCAGCAACAAAGATCGAGTATAAAACAGTGTAGAGCTATTTCACCTAACAGATTGTCTACTAGACCATGGCAATCTACGTCACAATAAATATATGGCAGGATATTTTAGCAACTAATCGGCCTTGGCATGCCATCTCATCTAAGCAGAGTAAGTGCAGAACAGGGCCAGGAAGCTTTTTAAGCAAAGCATATTGACAGTAAACTACTTCGGCAAACAGTGAGATTAACAGCGTCTATCAGCTAACATTCAATGCTACACCGACATGAATGGGACCTTAGTCTAGAATGCGTGTACTGTGGGAGAAGCTGACCGCCATGCGTCTCCACACGAACGTTGCCAGCGGTGGCGGCGCTGACCGTCGTGCACCTCCACAAGAACGTAGCCAGAGGTGGCGGCGCGGCTAGAGGACGGCAGTCTACGAGAGCGTACTGTGGGAGCGAGAGGATCGCCGAACCGCGGCACTGACGTATCGGCGCGGCGGGGAGGGCGTCTTTGGTGGAGCGAATGGAGTGGAGGGGGACTGGGGGGGCGGGGCTTGGGGAATATTATTGGCTAGTTGGCCGAAGGGCGGTTGAATCGGATTTGGGGGGAATTTTTGGGTGTGTGGGGGGGGGAGGATTTTCGCGTGGTGGGCGGGGGAAGTTTGGCGCATGGTCGATTTCTCCAAGTGCCGTCCCACGTGTCAGTGAACAGGCAAGCCGAAGCACGTTCCGTTTGCATGAGCCATGTGCAGGACCGAATGTGTGTGGGGTGCAATGCGACCGCGACAGGAGTGCTGTGAGTGTACCGCCTTTTTTCCTTTTAAACTAGGTGCTTCGCCCCCTCAAAAAAAAATTTGTTGCTTCGCGCGATCCATCTATACTACTACTAGTAATCCGGTAATCCTGACTAACACGGCGCGGCCGGGTCTTTTCCCGCGCGATATGCTGGGAGGTTGGCTTAGTTGGGTTTTTTAGGACGAGTAACGCTACACCTACGTAATCCCAGTTACGTAATTAACGTAATGTGAAACATGTGAGCTGTTGATTGTAGATTGGGGGAGGGAGGGGCCCACCACCATGAAAAACAGGGGAGGAGAGAGAGAGGCAATTTACGTTAACCCTTTCGTAGGTTCCCTTGATGTAGAAAGATGTGAAATGTGTGAATGTGTAGTGGACGTACTATTGGAGTGCCTAAGATAATTTGTGTATGTATAGACCCTATGTGTTTATTTTACTTCGCATGTTAGATTTGTCTCGGTTCAATAAAAAGCAGAGTTGGTGATGATGGTGTGCCTGTCATCCTGCAATATAGGCCGTCCGATCTATATCTAACAGATAGGAAGGAAACTATGACAATTTACCCGCACTCCTATCCACATTTGAAGATAAGGCTTTCCCTCGTTCATCCTTTTCTCCCACAAGATCTTGATCTTCCGTGCAACACACGGGCATCTTGCTAGTACTCCTACAATATGTATATTATTGTGACAGTTCATATACACCGGCCGAGATTAATGCAAAAACGGCAGATTTTCATTACATTTCGAACTTTTATAGGACAGAAAAATAAAAGAAACCCGACCCTAAACCCATTCTACAGCAGTGACTGACGTCCTCCATATGCGATCTCTATGTACGGGGGCGGGGTTCAAGACCTATGAAGTGAAGGTGCGGTCTCCGGCGAGGAAGAGTAGAACACGGGATACAGACCGGGCAGTTGGCACACCATGCCCTGCCGCCTCCCACGCCCTACTCATCCTCGGAGGAGTCCCCAACCTCGGTGGTGCCGGACGTTGGACGGCGGCAAGTAGGACGCGTGGCTGACGGTGCTCCCGTCGTCGGCCGCCAGCGTGGCCACGGCATGTGCGGTCGCGTCCGCGTCCGGCTACGCCGCTATTGCGTCACGAGAGGCGACTTGAGTGAGGGCGGCGACCTCGAGCTTCATCCCCGAAGACAAGCTCTCCTGCAGAGTGTTCGCACTTGCGGTCATGGTGGATGTGGTGCCACGTAGGAGGATGATGCGCTATGGTGTGGAGGTTAGCTCGGCGTTTCCGCTTGAAGTAGCGCATTCCGGTGAGGCCAAGCGTCCGGGTGCATCATTAAGTCGCCGGAGTTGGTTCCTCGGGCACCGAGCCTCTTAACGACGACATACGAATGGACGGCATGAATGCGGGCAGCTGGCGCCAGCTGGGAACGCACCACGCGACGGCGCGAGGGACGAGTGTTTTGGTGTGCTAGGGTAGTCAGCTGCGGTCGTGGCAACGTTGGAGATGCCCTTTGCTCATATGCGATCCCCGCATGTCATTGAAAAAGCAAGACGACCCGGCATGGTCTCAGGTCCAGAGGATGCAGTTGGCCGCGCTACACCACTCCGCGGACGCGTCGCGGCGCCCCGTGCATCCTCGACGAGCCGGGTGTTGGGGTGTGTTTGGATTGTCGCCAAAGTGCACCTTACTAAAATTTTGGTCATGACCCAAAGATTGGTCTTTGTTTGGATGGTTGCCATTTTTTTGGCATGCCAATGAACTCTAGCCAACTCTAGTTCAGTTTTCTTGCCAATGTCGGCCAAATTATGGGCAACCAATACCTCAACCAAAATTTTGGTCATGCCCCAAAGATTGGTCTTTGTTTGGATGGTTGCCATTTCTTTGACATGCCAATGAACTCTAGCCAACTCTAGTTCATTTTTCTTGCCAATGTCGGCCAAATCATGGGCAACCAATACCTCAACCAAAATTTTGGCTACCCAATGCTTTGATGGGGCAACCTTGGGCACAAACCAAACGCCACCCTTGGCACACTGAAACCAGCCGTGTCTAGCGACGATATGAGCGTGTCGCTCACCGCGGTCGCTGTGTCCAGAGGCGGTGCTGGAGGTGCGCCCTGTTGTTGGCCCCAACGACCCACATGAATGGTTGTCGGTGGCGAGGAGGTCATGGGCCAGCTCCTCCATTGGACTATTCTGCGCTACATCGTCCCGACGGGTGTGCCCCACATGTCGGTTTCCCTCTTTTCCCGACCATATTCGAGCATGAGTGCTCCGCATTGCGCATTAGGCCTTTCACTATGTAGGCCAAGCAAGACAACTTGTTGTTTATTTGAGCCGTTCAAGTATAATCATGTGGCGTTTGCTTATTCCTCATTCCTCTCCAACCCTCTTCTCCATCGATCATGTCACCCTCCAGTCGAGTCCATCCTCCCGCATGCCTCATTTGAACATTCCGCCGAGTATCATTCGCATGTACCCACCCTAGTCCTCTTTCAATAGATCTCCGGACACCGAGATGAAATTGAGAGGGAACGAGTGGGGGCACGTGATACCTAAGGCGGATTCAATATTTTGAACCGGTGATCATAGCATCCGCAAATCATACATAAAGGGTATTCAATGTTCGTTTCGTTTTTGAACGTAAAATATACTCCCTCCTATCCTTTCTAGTTTACATATAAGTTTTATGTGTAGTCAAAGTATCTCTACAACATCCAATCAATATTGTTAGATTCATACGTACTCCTAGATTTGTACTCGAGATGGTTTCCAATTTGACTATTGACAAGATTAATAGTACATGAGATGTATAATGTGAAAATTATATCATTGGAAACTCCTTTCACATATGAATTTGACCGTATGCTTTGTGTAAGTTGCATGTCATATATTATTACTCTAGCATTTGGTCAAAGATAGCCTCGAAAAACGCATTATACCCTGTATGCTTTGTGTAAGTTGCATGTCATATATTATTACTCTAACATTTGTGTAAGTTGCATGTCATATATTATTACTCTAACATTTGGTCAAAGTAGTATAGTGGAAGTGGATCCTCTGATGTAGGTATCCCTGCCTTACCCTCCCTTTCGGTCACTTACTGGCGGACCCCATGCTTGCTAGGCCTCGCATGTGAGTTACTCAATGGGTTCGGCCACGTCAGGGGATCCTCATCTGTAGTATACTCCCTCTGTTTTTATTACTCCACATAAAACAGAGGGAGTGGTGGTATAATAAATGACGCGGGAGGGGGAGGGGGAGGAACGTCGGTTTGCTCTCAACTGCGGTCCCACAAGACGAAGCGCGTTCCATTCGGTGAGCAACTTGGAGGGTCCATCATGCCGGGCTGCAACGCGAACGCGACAAGAGCAATGTACAGTCAAAACTGATTGACCGGTCGTCACCGGAACCACTATTCACACTAGAACCTTCGCTGCTCGGCCTACGCCAGCCACTGCCCTAAAACCACACCAAATCTTCAACCCATTCCCCCACCTTTCGATCCCCTAGCCCGCATCAAGCGTCCCCTAGTTCGCCGGAAGCCATGGTGCGTCGCAAGATCACTTACTACAAGATGCTGACGCCGGAGCGCCGCGCAGAAATCGGGCTGCGGTCGGCGCCACAGACTTCCGTTCCCAAGCTCGCTTTGCGGCTGACCAGTCCCTGAGTTCTCTGGAGCCAAGCTACGAGGAGGAGGAAGCCGATCCAATGTTCATGGCGGAGGTCGTGGCACAGAAGGCCCCCGATGGGTATGAGACGATGGACATCGACTTTGTGCCGGCGTCCGAGTCCCCCATGCTGCAGGCGGACTAGTGGTTCAACACGGTGATACTAAAGGAGGACCAGGAAGCAGAGGCTCAACTCAACGCGGAGCGCGCGCATGCCGCTGCCATCAAGGCTCTCCTACAGGCGGAACCGGATGTCGTGGACGTGAACCGGGTGGTGGAGGCTCCACTTGAGGCGGAGCGCGCGGATGCCGCTGCCATCGAGGTCCTCCTACAGGCGAAACCGGACGTCCTGGACTTGAACCGGGCGGCAGAGGCTCGACTCGGCGCAGAGCGCACGGATGCCGCTCTCATCGACGCCCTCCTACAGGCGGAACCGGACGTCCTGGACTTGAACCGGGCGGTGGAGGCTCGACTCGACGCGGAGCACGCGGATGCCGCTCCCATCAACGCCCTCCTGCAGGCGGAACCGGACGTCCTGGACTTGAACCGGGAGACGGAGGCTCGACTCGACGCAGAGCGCGTGGATGCCGTTGCCATCGCGGCCCTCCTGCAGGCGGAACCGGACGTCCTCGACTTAAACCGGGCTGTGCTCTCGTCCGTGCAGAGCGCCCACATGCTCCGCTTGAACAAGTAGCTGGAGGCCTAGGACAACCACGGTGCGGAGACACACGTCGGCAGCGACGGCTGGTTCGCGCCGGCAGCCAAAGACGACGAGGTCGTCTCTTTCCGCGAGCAGTGATAGTTTTTCTTTATGTTGTAGTTTTTATGGATCTTTTGATGTGTAAAAACATAAATTTGTTATGCAAGTCGCCTGACTTGGGTCAGTCTACCATTTCAGGCGGTTGGATGAATATCCTATGTCTCCTAACCCTTCTTTCCTTCTTCCTCACCTCTTCTTCTTCCCCAACAGACCACCGCAAGGGCCGTACGGATACTCCCCAACATGCGGTTGGATAAACATACTCTATGAACGAAAATTATGTGTCAGCAATAGGATGGCTGAGTTTGGTTTGTTCACATGCGACAACACTTGTCAGTGAGGGTGCGTTCCCTTGGTTGGTTTTGCAGCGTGCAGGAGCGACTATGTGAGGGTGCGGTGCGACCACGGCGTGCAGGAGCGACCGTGTGAGGGTACAGTGCTACCGCGACAGCCATGTGCAAGTGTACCTCCTCATTTCGAATACTTTAGGCAAGCTTGGAAAAAATGTGTGGCGAAGTTTGGTAATGCAAGGCCTAGACCCAAACAGGATAAGTACGTATGTACTAGGAGTACTAGTGTTAGAAAAGAAAGGCGGGGTTTTCCTTCACGGGATTTAATCGATACAAATCCTCGTTTCACGTGTCAATTAATGCGTATTTTTTTCTCCAAAGACCAAAGATCTAACCATCTCACTCCTCATCGCTTGATTAATGCAGCGCCATGCAAACCAACCTTCTCACTTCCGCATGCATGCAGGGGATATTAATGTCCTTGGTTGCTAACCCCATCAATTTTGCCTCGATTAGTGTTAGTGGCCCTTTGCAAATTGTAATTTTGATATACTGGACTTGTGTACAAAAAAATGGAGGTAGTAACTATATTTGACTTCCTTCCCCATTGGGGTGACGTCGACGATATCTTTTTTTGTGGTTTGGCGAAGTGCACTCGACGGAGAACACCATTGAGGGAGACCACGGTAAGTCGTTCGCAAGTGCCGCCTGCAAGCCGAGACAACCGCCTTATTTGCATCTAGGAAGTCCTTTACTAGTACTACTAGGAGTACTAGTGCGGTGAGATGGTTTCTCGAAGAAGACGATGGAGAAGTGGAGTCAGCGAAGAGTGAAATGATGGTTTCTTCGTCCGTGCTTTTTGTGATTTGATGCCTCACTGCTTTGTGATTTGTGATAGAAGGGACAGGGGAGTAGACTCTATGCTCTATACTATACTACATGCATCCAAGCATGGGAGAAAGAGGAGAGACGTTGCATTTTTCTATTCCTTCAATCAATCAATCAGGGAGCTTCGGTTCCATCTTTTTGGCTTTGGCAACACCGTCCACAATGGTTCCCACGATGCCCAAAGCTATTTTCACATTTGGCTACATATTGTGGATGCCCTTAACCGTACCACTTGGTTTCGCTCCTGTGTGCTATCTATACAAATCTCAATTATATTGATCTAAAAAATTATAGAATCAAGATTAGTAAAAAGGAGGTGATTTTGCCGCGTGGATGGCGGGGGAGGTTTCTTATTTGAGCAATGCTACATCCACGTAATGGTTTAGGTAAAGTTACAAACTGATGTGATGTGGGACTATTTGATTGGATTAAAGGAGAGGATTAGGCCCACCCCACCTGAAAATCAGGGGGGCATATATAGGTTAGATGGAAAGTATACGTAGCAGCTACGTAGCCCTTTGTCAGTCTAGGATTAGGCTTCTTATGTTCAGAGGATGTTGTCCTAGCAGTTTGCTAACATGCGGTCCCACGTGTCAGTGCTTTACCAAGCCGATCCGCGTCCCACATGAGGCAGAACAACGGCAGAAGCAATACGTGGTTAAGTTGAAGAAGATGAGGGAGAAGCGGATTCAGCAACGAATGAAATGATGGTTGATTCTTCCCTCCAACTTCTTTTTTTAGCATTATTACTTCGTCCCTCCAACTTAACTGCGGGAAAGGTGCAGCTTTGTGATTTGACGCCTCATTGCTCATTACTACGCCGGCGCCATGACTGGGGTGCTTCACCCCGGCTGCTCTACATTGTATTCCGGTATGGCACGTGGACCCCGTAGCTTGATGTCCCACATGTCAGCGAAAGGGACTAGAAGATTTATGAAAGCGAGCGCTCCACTCTTACGATGGAGGAGTAGACGACACGACGGCCCAGTGAACTGTCACTTGTATTGTATAGTACTATAGTTTTGCTGTTTCGCATGATCCATCGATACAAACCCGATTAAACAGGAAAGGGCGGAATTTTTCCCGCGCTGTAGATGATACTGGCCATACATTTCAAAGGCAATTTTAATGTATGCAAACTGAATAATTATAAGTAACAATATGGTATCTAGTAAAACTAAAAACACATATGATTTTTGTGTTAGAGTGTAGTAGTGGTGTTGTATTGCATAGTTGTTAGATGTAACATGCGAGAACGTGTAGAGATGTAGTTTTGGAGGGCCTACAGAGAGAAAAGCGTAATACGGTCACCGAACTTCAGAATAAGCTGATTACGGTCACTATATACGTTTTGTGGTGATTATATGGTCACTTGCTCAAAGTTCAGCATCGGATTGAACTCTGTTGACCGGCCAAATAGTCTACGTGGCGCCATGTTGACTAGTTAAATTGACCACGTTCCTTGTGGGTCCCACTTGTCAGTTCGCATAGGAAAAGGTCAGATAAACACAAATTTACGCAGGCGCGACAAGGCTCCAACCCGTGCACGGGAATCACCTGGTTGTGTATGTGTCTGTCAGGGCCTGATGTGTGTGCATGCATGTGTAGGTTGAGCACTTGAGCGTGAGAGTGTGTGTTGGTCGTGTGGTGTACTGGTGTGTGCATGCATGCATGCGTGTGTGTGTGTGTGTGAGTGTTGAGTGCGTGCGTGGCTGCGTGTGTACGTGTGAGTGTTGCATGCGTGCATGGGTGCATGTGTTTGTGTGAGTGTTGCATGGATGCAGTTCGTGTGCATGCGTGCGTGTGTGTATAATCACCACACCAGCTCATGTGTGTTAAAACAGACGGCTCAGCATACCAATACAAGGCCACCTTGTCCGCTGTGCCCGCGGTCATGACTTCGAACCACCGTCCAAATATTTTTTTGTCGTTTATTTTCATTCTTACTAGCAAGATGCCCGTGCGTTGCACGTAACATCAAGATGCATTTGTATGACTTGTTTATCTTGTGAGAGAAAAGGATGAACGAGGAAAGGCCTTATTTACAAATGTGGAGAGGTGTGTGGGTACCTTTTTGCAAAATTGCCATAGTTTCTTTCCTATCCGTCAGATATAAATCGGACGACCTATATTGCAGGATGGCAGGCACACCATCATCACCAACTCTGTTTTTTATAAGAGTGTATTTTATGTATTTTATAAGAGTGTATATATAGAGTAGATACAAGTCGACAGGTGGGCATGATGGTAGTGAGATAATGTGATGCAACACTAGAGGTGCCACGTGGAGCGTTTAATTGGTCAACTAGTCATGTCATGAGCAAATACAGAGTTGTATGGTGAGCCCGTGACTATATAATTACCACTAAACATAAATGGTGACCGTAATGAGTGGATTCTGAAGTCCAATGTATGTATCGTGCTTTCACTTCAAATCCAATGATCGTCATTCCATATATCGCGAGAGAAAGATGAAACATGCATGAATTTTCAGGGGGCTTACTTTTAGAGGACCTGGAGATAGTTTTGTGTGCATACATGAAAGGGGTGTATAGGGGGGGTATGCGATGGAGAGAGAGATGCTCTTCGTTTCTCTTTATTATGACTAACTTTGCATATAGTATAAAAATATACAAATTCACGGTGTGGAATAAATATCATTGTGGGAACCATGTAATGTTGTATATATGTAGAAACTCTAAAATAATTTTTTGGCCACACTTTATTCAAAAGGAATGTTGTATGTGAAATAAAGTGAAGAGAGGGCTTTTTAGATCAATGGGGTACGTGATGTAACATGTGTGAATGTGTAGTTGATGCATTTGGCGGGGCCTAGAGAGGTATGTGTGTGTATTACGTATTTGAGAGAGGCATGGATAGAGGGGCCGACGGGGGGGAGCTTAGGAGAGATAGCACGAGAAATGAGGGTGGTCTAGAGAGAGAGAGAGAGATGAATATGACGTCATGGCAAGAGGTTCCATTCGCTTGAGTGTGTATACGCAAGGGGGGAGGGAATAGAGGCATCGGGAGAAATTTTCTGTGTGTGGGGTGTTTGTGTTGGTATGTGTGGGTGTGAGAAGATAATGAAACGTGGGGGCAGAGGGTGTGTCACCGCGTGAGGTCCGGTGGGTCGAGATGAGGCCCTTCGTTCGGTTCCGTCCTGCGCCACATTGGTCAGCCTATGACGCATTTAGGAAGACCCATGGATGAGTAGTCATACAAGACAAAGATAGCAGAATTGTGAAGGACTTTGTGTCCACTGACAAAGCCAGCTAGGATTTGTAACCCTAGGTTCTCGGACTAAGGTAACCCCTTTATCTCTGATATTAATATTCATCCAACCTAACTTTAAGGGGCATCCTACAGAATGCTCTGCTAGAATCATACTCGTCGATTAGGAAGAGAGGAGTGAGACAATGCGTGAGAGACAGGCGTAAAGATAATGTGCGTACATGAGACGCGTAGGCAGGTCCATGTATATAGAAAGGGTCGATGAGGATTGTGCGTGTGTATGTTTGTGAGAGGAAGAGTGCTTGTGATAAAGGTTAGTGAAAACAGTTGTAAATGGTTATGAGAGGGAGGGAGGGTTATATCTAGAGCATGTGTGCGAGAAAGACACCTCTGGAGAGAGTGTGTGAGCATGTGTGAGAGACCACCAATGGAGAGTGAAACTACACGTAAAAGACTGCTCTGCACATTGATTAAAGATATAAATTGTATCCAAATATTAGGATGGGATCATGATATTTGCAATTTGTGTAAGGAGTGGTCATTGATCCATCAGACATCTAGATTCTATCGAATTTGAGCATGTCTATGTTATTATTCGACACAATTGATCCACATAGTTAATATTTTGAACTCCATACAATGCATCACTTTATCAATCGAATATAAACATGAGTATAGTTCATGATGTGTGTGTAAAGAACATTATACATACGAAAGTTACACAATGGACATTATAAATAGCTACCTATGAACTAGCATACATTTGAATTCAACTCTTACGGTGGTTTAAAAAATCGAATTCAACATGAAGTCCATTCAATTATTTGAATTTGATATCATGGCATTTGTAAACCATACCTAAATTATGGGGGCACCAATCTTTGCTCTGATTTTGTACATAATAGCATATGTAGTCGTGTACAAAATACATTCAAATTTAGCTCCTCCATTCCAAAATAATCGTAGTTATAGGATTTTCAAGTGTCAAAATTTCAAAAAGAAGCGGATAATTTAATGAGGTTTTCAAACGTACAAGGTCAAATATAACGTTGTATATTTAGGTCAATCCTCATAGTTCAAGAGTACTCTAAACGTGAATGCTTGTGTTTCAAAATTTCGAATGAAGCGCCAAAAGAGCCTCTACTCACCCAAAACCGCGTGAGACCAATGTTTGGTAGTACAAGGAAATTACTTTTCAAATAACTCCGACCCGTGAAACCTACCGGCCCGACGTCCAAATGTCTAAACCGGGGTAGGTTTGTAGCTTCATCTAGACACCACGCAACCGCCTCCGAAAAACATTCATACACAATGGCCGCCTAAGCACACATGCGCGGCCGAAATCGCTCCCGCCCACTATTTGGGACACCCGGGATTACCATCCTACCCCCGACCCGCAGTAGGTCCGAAATTTAAGAGGGGGGCTAAGTTTGTACTTTCCCCAAATTTCAAACAAGCGCGTCCCATCTTCTGTTCAAAAAAGCCAAAAACAAGCGCGTCCTAGACCGAAACATGGTTCCCCCCCCACCCGTCTTATTCCCCAGTCGTACTCCGTGGGCGCCAAAACTACCTCTCCACCAACCGCGAAACCCCAGCGTCCTCCATCCGCCACCCCATCCCACCCATCAATCGCCTCCCTCCTCCATCACGCTGGAGCCGATACCCCGACATCGGCGTCCACTGCAACCTCAACTGCAACGCCCTCCACGGCTAGTAGTTGAAGCTGAGGCCGAGCAGTCCGTACCCGAGCCAGTTCAACCACGTCATCCTGCGCCTCACCACTGTCGCTCCAACTTCGCCACCGTCCACCGCACCGGAGCTGTTCCTTCAACGGCGTCCTTTGCCGCATTGGATCTGATTCCCCTCCGCCGATCTACGGCCATGGCAACACAGTCAACAATTTGGCCATGAGTTTGTCTAAGGAACAATGGCTCTCCAAAACATCGGTTCCCCCGGGAAAAACAAGAAGATCGCTGCGACATATCGACACCACACTGGCAACCGATACGGGTACTCCTCTTCCCTTATTCGTGCAAATCTTACGTGCCTGCTTGCATGGTATCCATCCCACAGAATACACTAGTTGACCGCTTCTTCTTCATACTAGATGTTCCTAGTAACTCACGATGCTCAAGGTTTCTCCTCATTTACTATTTCACCTTAGCTAGAGGTCCGTCGCCCCCCTGAATTTCAATTTCTGGCCAGTTGATTCCCAATTAATGGAAGCATTCCCCAGCGTAACAGGCGCTAGTATGCATATTATGCCGGGGAAGCAGTGCCTTGGTGTTTATCTTAGGGGCGTGTGCGACCTAGATCTACTGGCACCCGATCTGGAGACTAGAGGTCGGCCGGGATTAAGGGATGTCCTGGGGGCGCTGCCAAGCACGGCGGTGGTGTGAGGTCGAGGGGAGGGCGGGGCGGCGGAGGCAGGGGTCTGGGCCGGTGGTCGCTGGCAATTCGAGAAAGATCGTCAACAGTGACTGGCGGGAGGTAGACAAAGGCCATCTGCCCGTTCCTTATAGATCGGACGTATCATTAAAAAAATCGACTGACGTATTTATTTTCAGTCGACTGTTATCTTAGATATGACCACATGTGGTGGTGTGCCGGAGGAGTACCTGCATTTCCTGTGCTCATATATTACAAAATCATACGGAGTAGAATCTAATTTTTTTTTGCCATGCAATGTTGTAGAGCTATCATATGTCTCCTGTCATTTATTTTTCAGCCACCTGCTATCTGCTACTTTTACAGTGCACTAGTTCTGCGCACACTTCACCCAGACTCTCACTATTGTGTTTTTATGCAAGGGTATTTCAGAGTCTGCCGAAAGAGAAGCAGCAAAGAAAAGAGAGAAGTCGCGACAGCTTTCTTCGCGGGTATGCACGACACGTTACAGCGCTATAAAGGGTGCAGTGTCAGCAGATGGAGACGGTAAACGTAGCTCTGGAGTTGATGACCTCGCTCGCAATGAACCACCACCCCAGGTGCTTGTTTAACTTTGCGGTGTCATATGTGGTTGCATGTTCCATATGGTGTCTAGCTTGTATTCGAAAGGCCGAAGTCGGTCTGATAATGAAAGATATTTTTTTACATGAACCACCATCCCGTGAGAGAAATAGCTAGTCAGGGCACGGGCCGAGCCAGTGACAAGCCCAGCAAAGATAGGCACAACCTGGAAGCCAACTAAAAAGCTGCAATGGTGGCGAAGCAGCCCGCTTCCCACCAGGCTCTCTGGTCCTAGATGATCATGCTCACCTCTCCAGTCGGATGTCTAGCTTGTATTGCTTCCAATTTGGTTAAATTGCATCTGCTTAGCTTACACATTATACCTTTGAATATGACATGCCTTTCTGTTTTTGGTACATACTAGTACATCTGTGTATTAACCATGTTCTTACATCAAACTAATGTTCTTGTGTATCCCTCATCAATCACTTATGACGAGGCAGGCAGGCAAGGGGACTACTCCTCATTTAAAGAATGCAGTGTCAGCCTCCCGACATGATTCTCAAGAAACAGAAATGCTAGATGAAGATAGTGAACATAGCTCTGTAGTTGATTACAGCATTTCCCCTACACTAGCATCGCAGGTGCTTGCTCTAACATGGCAGCGTGATATGTGGTTGCATGTTGCATATGGTGTCTAGATTGTAATTCTTCCAATCTGGTTAAACTGCATGTGCTAGTCTGCTTAGCTTATACAATATACCTGTTAATGTGACATGCCTTCCTGCATTTAGTACATAGTACATCTGTCTATTAAGCATGTCCTTACATAAAACTATTTTTTTATCCTGCATCAATCAATATGATGAGACACCTTTAGTATATGCAGTGCGATATTAGTTGCATCTTTCATATGATTTATAGCATGCGCTGCTTATGATTTGTTGAAATTCCATTTATGATGGGACGCTTTTAACTTGGCAGAGTCATATTCGTTGCATCTTTCATGTGGTGTCCAGCTTGCATTGCTTCTTATTTGCTGGAATGATTTCTTCTTAGTTTACACAAATAGTTGTGAACATGCCACGCCTTCCTGTTTTTCGTACATATTCCATCCTGGTATCATGTGTTTGCCTTACATCAAAGTAGTGATTGTCAGTATCACGCATGAATGAGTTTTGAAGAGAGAATTTTATTGCTTTTTCTTGTCAGTTTTACTTGACAATTCAAAATCAATAAAGAGGAAGGAAGTTAGCAAGGCAGCGGATAATGGTGCTCCTTCCAAACGGAGGGCCTCTACAGTTTCTAATCCTCCACACCCCGAAGATGATTTCCAAGACAACACGTGCATAGACACTCAACAAAGCTGTGTTTATGATGAGCACGTCTCCCCTAGTGCAGCATCACCGGTGCTCCCTCTAACTTGGCACTATTATATGTGGTTGCATGTTATGTGTGATGTCTAGCTTGTATTGCTTCTAATTTTGTTGAATTCCATCTGCTTACTTTACACATTATACTTGAATAAGACACGTGTTCCTGTTTCTAGAACATACAATATCTGTCTATCACACCATGTTCTTACATCAAATTACTATTGTTGTGTAACCTGCAATAATCACTTATCATAAGACATGTTTGACTTCGGAGTGTGATATAGGTTACATCTCACATTCTTTTCTAACTTGTACTACTAATTTGTTGAAATGGCACTTATGACGAGACAGTTTTAACTTGGTAGAGTGATATTCGTTGCATCTTTCATATGGTGTCTAGCTTTCATTGCTTCTAATTTGTTGAAATGCCTTCTCCTTAGTTTACACATCATAAGCTGTGAATATGCAATGTTGTGAATATGCAATGGCACTAATGACGAGAGACCTCTAACATGGTAGTGTGATGTTGTTTGCATCTTGCATATGATTTATTTCTTGTACTGCTTCACATTTGTTTAAACGCCATTTATGATCAGACATTGTTAACTTGGCAGAGCGATATTTGTAGCATCTTTCATATGGTGTCTACCTTCCATTCCATTGCTTCTAATTTGGTGAAATGTCTTCTTCTTAGTTTACACATCATAGTACTGGTTATCTCTTCCGTCCTGTTTTTCATACATATCACATCCTCCTATCATGTGGTTGTCTAACATCAAGTTCAGTTCGTCTGCATCACACATCAGTTTGTTTTGAAGAACTAAATTGTTATTTGTTTTTCTTGTCGGCTTGACTTAACATGGCACAGAGAAAGAGGAAGAAACACAGAATGGCAGGGAATGAGAAGCGGATGAATCCTGCAGATTCTGCTGGTATTGATGGTGCAATAGAAGGTCAAAGTCCAGCGGAAAATTCTACAAACACGCCAGCCCATGCTACACGAGCTGCAAAAAAAGCCAAACAGAAACAAATAGCTGCCACCAAACAAGCAGAGATAGCCCTAGTTCTTGCAACACCTACCACAGTACTAGCAGCTGCACGACTTACTCGTGCGTCAACTGAGCTAGCAGCACGTTCCCAAGCTCCCTTGCCACCCAACACTACTTCCCAAGCACTCTTGACACAAGATGAGTTGGCAATATCAGATGAACCTTGTGAGCTTCAACAACAAGAAGGTAGTTGCTGGAGTCAAGTTACAGTTGCATGCTTCTTTATATGTAGACTCACAGTTTGATGTACACTAACACTTCCTATGTTCGTTGTTGGACTAGCAGCTAAGCGCAAGAGGAAACAAACATCATGTATAATGCTCGATAGGTTGACTAAACCTAGAGGAGGAAGAATGGAGATCCATTTTGAGGCAGGTTTAACAAGGCCACGTGATGCTACACAGTCAGCCAAGTTAGTATCAGAGACAGCGGTTGCCATTAGGTGTCATGTACGTATCCTCCCAACATGGATTCAGTACAGGAATGACAAAGATGAAACTCAGTTCAACACCTTCCTCGACCATTTATCTGTAAGTATGGTTATGTATGGAAACTAGTAATATCGTCTTGCTCTGTCCCATACTTTCTAGGTTGCTGATAATGAGACTCCCATAATTTTCAACAGATGAGGTTCAAGTTGGATAGCCAAGATGATGCACCAGACAAGCTTGCACCCATGTTTTCAAGTCTGCTCTGTGACAGTATCGGTATAACTTGAGGAAAACTCACTTTGAAGGCAAGGCTAACAGTGAACTTTCCCAAACATCTCTAGTGGAAAATATATCGGATGAAGACTGGAGGGGCCTTGTTAAACACTGGTCTGATCGGAAGTATCAGGTACATTATATATATGTGATCAGATCACATGTTGAAGTCCTATTTATGCATGTGCCACACAAATCTATCTTCTTGTAGGTGAACTATTCAAAGAACAAGGCCAACCGTGTCGGGGAGGCTGATTCCACCAACACCTATGGGGACAGGGCCCCTTTCGGTTCGGTGAGGGCGGAGGCCGCACAAAGAGCGGATCGAGGCGGTACACGCGAGCGGTTTTTACCCAGCTTCGGGCCGCACGGATGCGTAAAACCCTACTGCTGCTTGTTTGTGTGTATTGAATTCTTGCTCAGGAGCGACGGACGCTGCCCGACTGAGCGTGAGAGTGTTTCTGGTGTT